>NC_052120.1:6008622-6009923 GCF_012273895.1 Zerene cesonia | reverse complement strand
CTGCACGCTCACCCGGTCTCGAACCCCGACTTATCGAATTTTTGAAGTCCGAGGTTCTCACCACTGAGCCACCACTGCTTTTTGATTTTTTTTTTTATTATTTTATTTTAATTTTACAAGAAGTTTTAATAATGTTGTATTAGCTTTATAATGTATGAGTGATTATTTTTCCTTTTTGATGTATATGCACAAATCCTAACTTATATTATAAATATGAATATGTGTTTGTTTGTCTTTCTTTCACGTCGCGATGGAGCGACTTTATGTCATGATTTTTGTGTTCAGAGGTAGTTAAGAAGAGCAAAGCTAGTACAGAATAAATAAATAAACAATGCATTTTTTTTTGAAGTGAAACTTCTTTAGAATCGTTGTGATTTCAAACCTGATGCAACGGAAAAAACGACAGGTAAGAGACACAAATACAAAAATGTGTAGAATGAAGTCGGCAAAGATTGAGACAGAAATATACATACTATTTTATATTTTATATATATTCATCTCATTCTTTTGTCGATTTACTGAAGTTTCACTTCTATCGTGTGTGAATCACACACACATCTTTTTTTTACTATTAAATAAACGAAAAGTGTAGACTATGTCTGTCTTCAAGCATTCAATTTACACATACTGGACAGATGTCCATTAGTTTGACCTCGGAAGTATGACACAGATAAACATAGTCACTTTCATATTTATCACATTAGTATGATTTTAAGCAGAAATGAATGGTATATATTTATTCACATAAATACCACATATTCAATATGTCCCGAACATAATAAAACACAAACATTTCGAAGTAAACTAGTAAAGTAACTCTTCATTATTAAACTCATCGAAGAATCGACGTCGGAAGTTTTCATGCCAATACGCTTATATTACAGAAGTGTTACCGTAGGACCATCTAAAAATAGCTCTCAGCATAATTCCATTGTATTGTCTTAAAGTGCTTTCGATCCTTTGTGTGAAAACGCGTTACGTAATCGAATAAGAGATGTTCAATTACACCACACATAAGAGCCGTTAAATTGGTTTATCTGCAATGAAGCCGATTAGGCTTCCTCGGCTCTATTTGCGTCGCGATCTTACGTGCTTGGAGAGCACTCACTTTATAAGAACAACTGCTGTTAATTAACCAAGTAGTGTCTGAGTGCTAGAAATGCAAGAGAACTTCGTTTTGTAATTCTGAAGTAGTATTTGGTATAAAACCTTTAGAGACGTTGAAAAATGCAAATGAATAAACTGTTTTTTGTATTATTTGTTATAATTTATTATGCTATTTTTTGCACAGGTATAGACGG
>NC_052120.1:5918135-6008612 GCF_012273895.1 Zerene cesonia | reverse complement strand
ATATATATATTTTTTTTTATATATATATATATATATAAATGTATAATCATTTTCTTAATTCTGTTTCAGTAATTATGTCATGGTTCAAAAATTGGCTCACGATGGTCACGAGGTAAGCAATACAAAAAATCTAAAAAAATGACCTTTTTAATTATATTAATCAAAATTTGTTGATATAAACAAAATATTGGCTTAAAGTGTGTACTTAATAATAAGTAAATGATAGATAAATGAATGAATATCTAAGTATTCCCTATTGTATTTTATGCAATGTAAATTTAAATTATATTTAAAGAAGAAGGGAACGGGAAAGGAACCAGAATTTTAAAACTGTAGGAGATTCTATAGTCCTTGAAATTCATGATATGAAAAATTTTACTTCAACGAGATCATCCCAAAAAAAAAAACTTACCAAAACTACAAATCAATTAGTAGGCACAGATTAAAAATAAAGACTTGTTGATGAATATACACATAACTCTTCTTTGAACATTCCTTTTTCATTTGTAACAAGAACATTCCAAAAGGTTCAGCAGATGCATCTTCACATAGACTTAAGATATCGATAAGGCGGGCCTACAAGACGAAATCTACAAAGAGCATTACTAAACAATTATTGTAATAAATCTTTAAAGTATTGCAATTTGAAATTCTTTTTGAAATATGTGAATACGTTTGAATGTTCCAAAGTAGTTATTCATATGAAACACGAGATTCCAGAACATTCCAGAATGTTCAGCCAATGCATCGTTTCAGATAGCGACAGGTACGATATCGCAACAACAGGGCCTGCAGGACAAAGGCTACGAAGAATGGGCGGGAGAAATGATCGGAATGCGTGAAATTCTGCGCAAGTTTGCGAACATATCGCGCTCGGAGATCGTTGGCACGCGGGCGCCTTTCCTCAAGCCCGGCAGGAATACGCAGTTCAAGGTATGACACTAGTTTTGCTTATTGGAATTCTGGAAATATCTATGTTGTACGATAGATTGGTGTAAATTATATGATAGGGGTGAGGATGAGACGGAAACAATTTGTCTATGATTTCAGAATCTCTGCTCTTGGAGACTATTCGAGACTTTGCAATATTGTAAACTTCAGAAAACAATTGCAAGCATAATTAATTGTGCTTCAACTCATATTTTAAAATAAACAAAACTAACTGCATTGAAAATTTAAGTCTTAGCAAATTTCCTTAATACTTAAATTCATTTTAATATGCCTAAACTATTGTACTCTAAAATTATTACGCATGTTATGTATTCTCAATAGTATGTATTATATGAGCACATTTAATACAATAATTAACATCAACCTAATGCCTCAGGAACTATTCGAACATATATCATTATCTATATCATTCAAAAACATCCTTTGTCAATAATTGAATAATTACGTATTCATTGTACAAATTTCCTGGAATTTAGGAGCTGTATTGTTATAACCTTTTTGTACGAGGTAAATAAAGAGGGATATACAGCAAATCATAAATAAAAGTGAATGGGATAATGTAACATTAGCCCGAGAGAAGTAAAATTTAGAGACACTTCTTGTTCGTTTGTTATGTTATATCATATTCTTTACTTCATTTATATAATCATAATTGTTATTAGGTTTCTCTATGTATAGAAGACGTAACTATTTTTTTTGGAAATGGCAACTATTGCGAAACTACGTTTTATATCTTAAAAATTGAAATCTTTAACGGAATAATATTTTTAATGGTCCTTTCTATCCTTACTAATATTATAAATGCAGTGATGGCATGACATAATTTTAGTATCTGCAGTTTGTTAGGAGGCGTGATAGACTCGAGATGTACAATTGACTGAGATTAACAAATTGAACAAATAAATCTCCATGCTCCTTCAGAACATACATCTTACATAATAAAATAAAACCCCAATATCCACCCATGAGTCGTATTTGTTCCCTTACATCAATGTGTGCTCTTGCTATATTGAAACAAAACGTAAAGACTATCATCGACCTTGTTACAATATTTTGAATGTAAATAATACGATTCTCTTCTATAAATTTGCGATCACTACCGCGATGCCTTTCATTATGAAGGAATAGGGAAATCATATTTACGTATTCTCCGTGATGCCGAATCCCCTTTTAATAATAATCTCACGTTTCTCAGGGCGCTATCTAGTCCTAAAGTAAGCGAAGGAATGGCTATGGAAATTAAACAACGAATAACAATATATACATACTTATATTTAAATAATGAAAATTAAGGACACTACGATACTTAGATTATACTAAATTACATAACATGTATTATCTCAATAATTACGTTTCTATAATTAAAAATTACTTTTAAGTTTAAGAATTAATTTTTCTATTAATTAATACAATATTAATTTAATATTTTTCAACCGACTCGGATAACGGAGTTAACGAATTTTCAACCGCTTGACACGATTCCTTTTGTGTTTGATAGGGAATTGTTGTCATTAGATCCCATTTCAGAGTTTGGAGTGGTACGTCCCCGCCAGGGAAGTCGGTGACCTTTTTTGTAGGAAAAGAATTATGAACGTAATATTCGAATAATTAAATAAAAATAAATACTTATAGGTATTAGAAGACTTCGGCTATATCTACGACAGTTCAGTGGGAGTGCCGCCTCTGCCCATCCCAGTGTGGCCTTACACCCTCGATTACAAGATTCCACATGAATGCAAATCTGGAACATGCCCGACTAAATCATTCCCCGGTATAAGGAAATTCTTATTAATATCCTTTATTATTAGTCTTTGTATTATATACATAATTTGTTAATATCTTAATTGAAATAATTGTTGTGAAAGAACAATTATAATTTGAGCCACGATTGCTCGTTATCGTTTCATACGTGTTGCTTATTAAATTATTTTTAATATACCTGTAATGATTTACTCCTTTTCAGGTTTATGGGAAGTACCTTTTAACGCGCATTATGTGGAAACTTATGAGGGAGGCCATTGCCCGTATTTAGACCAGTGTGTGCTACATAACCATGATTCAGATGATGTAAGTGACGTATTCTTTGAATAATGTTTTAAATAAAAAATGTAATTATTTGTCAGACAATTTAGTTTTGAATTTTGTAATGAGTTGTAAGGTGTGAATAAATGTAAAATAGAAAAACTGTTACAAAATATGAAATAGAAAGATATCAAGACAGGTGAATGATGTTTACAAAATTTAAGATAATAAAGAAGTTTAATGGTTTTTATGATTTATATTTACTCATAAGCATAACGTAGATTTTCTTTAATGCACGATTACATCCAATTAAAAGTTTCATTCGAGTTCGAGTTTCTTTCTCTTCTTAATAAATAAGTATGAAACAAGTCCTTCAAGTATTTTCTCATTTGCTGTACAATCTTATTATGTGTAATTTTATATGAAATATTTTTAATTGTATCATATATTATATTGTATAATATAAAACATAAAAAAGTTTTATAATTTTAATTTTATTTTAAAGCTATTTTGTATACCTAGTTATCTCAAGATCAGAATATTTGATGAAATTATTTTAAGTTAGGCATAATTTAGGAACAGATAACATTTAAAAAATTGGTAAATTTTTAATTTTATTTGAAATCTAAGAAACTCGAGCATTGTTAATAATACCATGGATTTATCTACTATATAAAAATAAGTCGGGTTTTCCTTCCTGACGCTATAACTCCAGAACGCAGGAACCGATTTCCACGGTTTTGCATTCGTTGGAAAGGTCTCGGGCTCCGTGAGGTTTATAGCAAAGAAAATTCAGGAAAAATTTGAACAAAAAAGCGGGAAAATAATTTTTTACATACAGCCATCTGGTGGCGAAACGGAGTTCGCCGGGTTTGCTAGTGCTATTATAAAAATACTGGTGATACAATCGGGAGGGTTCTAGGAGTTGGGCTATTGTCCTAGCAGTAGTTAAATATAAGTGCTGATGATTATAATTACGATGATAAAGTTAATATAGATTAAACTAGTTGCACCCCGCGGATTCACCCGCGTTAGTCCGTATCCCGTAAGAATATCGGCATATAAGTTGCCTATATGTTATTCCAGTTGTCCAGCTGTCTACGTACCAAATTTCATTGCAATAGGTTAAGTAGTTTTTGCGTAAAAGAGCAACAAACACACACACATCCTTACAAACTTTCGCATTACAATATTAGTAGCATTATTAGGATAGTAGGATACCATATCGATCACAATATTTCTCTTATTTTCATTAGGTTAATTAGTCAGGTAAAGGCGGAATTTCTAATTATCGCGCTTATAAATTCTAGGTACTAGAATGGCTTCAAGAGGACTTCAGCCGGTATTACGAGCAAAACCGAGCGCCATACATGATGCCTTTCCACACTAATTGGTTCCAAATTAAGGAATTGGAACGAGGCCTCCATAAGTTCTTACGATGGGTGTCTGAATTGTAAGTGTATATTATGATTATGTTTAACGGTACATCAATAGATAATGTATAACAGTTCATCAATCCGATAAACAACAGATCATGTGTTTTTGTCAAATTTGTGAATAAATGAAAAGGTACATAAATTCATATTCAAACACACTCGTCAGTTTTAGTTAAAATAAATCTACTTGAACGTACGAAATGTTTTCGTTAATATGAGTATTAAGTTAAGCTGTAGATAAATTTTAATGAAATTTGTTTAGACTAGTTTACAAAGCTGCAACACTGCTTTTATAGAACAAACTCATTGGTATGTTTATAAATATACCCCTTGAAAATCATAATTCTCCTCTTTCATAAAATAATGATGTAACCGTAATACATTTCTAAATCGCACATTGCGATAATATAATTTGTGCACCTATGTGTTTATAATTAGATAGCATTTGCATTTATGCAACTTGAATAATAAATGAAATGGAAAATGAAATTGGTATTGTTAAATTCTTTAAGAATGTATAATACTATTATTAATAATACTTATAAATATATATTCGCAATCTTCAGGGGTCATTGAAAGTACAAATGTACATTATTATTAAGAGGAATTCAGGAAAGTATTGGATTTATAGTAGGTTACGTGTAGATTTCTAATAATTATTACCATCCTTTTCTTTGCCGTCGTTCTTCGGATTTTTCAATCGACTTCAAAAGAAGGAGGAGGTCATTTCAAGTGTTCTTTTTGTGTGTGTGACCTCATAGCTTTTTACTAGATAAACCGTTACTTATAATTCTTTTTTTTATTTGAAAGCTGGTGGTCGCAATGTGGTTCCGTTTAATTTTTGTTTAGTTTTGATATAAACTCAATGAATCAATAAATACAAAGTATATTTTTATAAAAATATAATACAGAAAGAAAAACTTTATTAAAAGTAATTGCGAGGGAGCTATGTTCCTAGGACTACAGAGTTATTGTTGCTTCCAAGAACATATACATGGTACGTGAGATATTGTGCCTTTAAAGCGATTGATTCAAAATGTATAATATCTTTTCATATACAAACACAATAAACTACTACGTAAACTTATTTGTTACCAATATGTTAACCGATGACTTGTTTCTTACCTTGTGGATGTGTATAGAGTCGTACTAGATGCTTTTGCTTATATTTATCTATAATATATATTGATATTTATAACAACTTGAGGTTACAAATACAAATATTGAATTACTGCGAAGGTTTTACTTGTAATCAAACTAATACATAAATACTAAAGCTAAAAATCTTTTTACAAATAAGATGGACTTAGATATAAATCCTTCTCAATGATTACGTTCTTTATAAATAAGGCTCTTTGCAAATAAAGCGAAATAAGGGATAAGTCTAGTATAATAGAGAGTGGCAAATTGAATCACGGCGCAGACAAATGAAAAATATCTGAATTTTTTTATGATAACTGAATATTTTATTTGATGACTCCTAAATATCAAATAACATCCTAGACGTTACGGAAAATTGACAGATGAAGAATTATTATTAGAAAGTAATGTTGTATAAATAATATATTAGTATTTTCCGATTTTTTTTTTTGTTCGATACAGTAAAATAAAAATAAAAATGTGATGAACTTAACATATTCCTTAAATCATAATTTGTTATTCAGAAAGAGTTCTCAAAACAGATAGGACTGGACATTTCTCGTAAGAATTTTCTATACAATGTGTCCAGACTGTCAAATAAATTACACTTATTATCACATATTAAGACTTATCATCAATATAGGTGAAAATTCGACGATTCACATGATCGTCATCACAACATTCTTAAAATGAACGTATAAAGAGTATCTATTAAAATTAATAATATTAAATGTACGTTAATCAGTTGAGATAATTGAATAGAAGGCTTTTATCGTTACTTTACGTGTGTCGTATTGGTACATTCGTTAACTGGCGACGCTGCCAAATTGATTTTACATAATTACGTTCTGTAATAACGCTATTAATTGACAGCAACATTGATGCCCATTTATTCTTTATTTTATACTCTCATTTGTCAAAATCAAAGCATTTAATCACGAGGATGACGTCGTGAGTATGGATTATGAACCTCGTGGGAGGAATTACCTTTAATATTTAATGAAAAGATTAACTTTATAACAACTTTACAGAAATAACATTCTTTTTAGAACAAATCGCAATTTTATGAACATAATAATTATATATTTATTTTCGTTTGAAATATTTGGACAAAGCGTATGCATGATTGGCAACAATAATTTTCGGAATTCGCTTCATAATTAAATATAACGTGTCTGTGTCATTTATTATTAATTAGCGAGTATTCGATTGAATATTCAATTAATTTCTGCAATTAATTAAGTTAATATTACTATATTTTATAAGTTTTCACTCATGTGTTAGTGGCTACATACATTTAATATAACTTGTTAAATACGTAACAATATACTACAGTAATAAGAATATCATTAGCATTGAATTAGAATTTCTTTTAATGATATGAATCAAATAAGAATTAGTCAGTCACATTATGTTTAAATATTATGAAATTTTGCAGTACCCTTTAATATTATGATATAGCAAATATCGATGAATAGCAAATGATTTTTGTATGTTTGTTTTGGATTCAAACACTATTTTATTTACCATTTTGAAAATCAGCGTATAAAAGAAAGATCATTTGAGGGTCTAAAGCATCCCAATTTTATTTACTTTTTGCTTTTTTCGTTGTTTATCCACTTTTTAACAATACCAGATCATCAACACACATCTAAATAGGTAGGGTAGGATTCCTAAGTAACTAAGATAACTTTGTATTTTTAAGTCAATCTGATATTACATAAATTATATTTTATTTCTATTTAACTTTACTATATAGTATAAAGAAATGTCGCTTCCCGCGTCTATGAACATAATATGTATGTATGTACGCTTAGATTTTTAAAACTACACAACGGATTTTGATGGGTTTTTTATTAGATAGAGTGATTCAAGAGGAAGGTTTATTTATGTGTATAAAAGCCGAAGCCGCAAAAGCTAGTTTTTACATAAAACTGAATCCGAAAAAAACTTAATGGTAAACAACAAAAAGCTAGAAAACATGAAATATTCCAGGAAGGACGTATACTTCGTGACGGTGACGCAGGCGCTCACGTGGATGACGGAGCCGCGTTCCGTGAAATTGCTGAGCAATTACGACGCGTGGAGATGCGACAAGAAAGACCTCCCGCTGCCGGCGTGTAACTTGCCCAACAAGTGCGCGCTGTCCTTCAAACACCCCGACACGAATTTCACGGACACGCGCTACATGGAGACGTGCGTGGAGTGTCCCAATCAGTAAGTTGGATGTAGTTTGTTATAATTCTTATTTTTGATGTTATCTCAATCGTGCATGAGAAATATTTTTAGAACATAGCATAAATATAACTTTCTGGCAATTGTCTTTTCCCCGTGGAGGAATTCCAACTTCCTTTCTCCATAGGAACAGTTTCCCGACGATTGCAATTTGGGGTTCTTCAAGCGTAGAGTGAACAGATACCTTCTAGGGAACCGCGTTTCATCTTAGACTACATCTCCGCTTACTAGTAGGCACTTCAGATAATTTCAGCTTATATATTTTATGGATGTATATATATCTATAGTCTGCGGTATAAGAGATTTGAGATTTACTTCTTAAGTAATGAATGAGATTTTTATTTTTAACACGGTGTGATGTTGTTCTGCAGGTGTTTAAATTAGTGTAAAATTTGGGTGTATCCTTACTTAAATTGATAAATAGTATGCTTTTCACTTTTTTGAAGTATTTATAACATGAATTATTAATAACGTAGGTAACGTAGGTACCTACCTATTTTTTGTAAACATTAATGTTGGTTTACAAAATATTTTATCGTCTTCTTAGCCCGTTTTCTTCATCCCGTTTCTATTATCCCACCTAGACTAGGTTTTATTAGGTAACACATGCTCGCTTCACTTCGCATTCGGTGAAAAAAAAGTTTATTTGCACACGTTTATCGACGTCAATAAGAGTGCAGTGAACAAAACTGTAAACGGAATAAACATCGAAACGAATTACGTAACGCTGCCGTGCATTTTTTTGTACTGTTTTACGTAGAGCCCGCGGGCGCATGTGAGCATAATTTACTTGTTAAAGAACTGAGAAACACTGGGAGGTTCATATGATGATTTATGGCTTGATTTCAGGTTTTCAATTAGGTTAAGTATTAAAGTTATTTAGTAGAGTTAATTAGTAACTACCATTGATCAGAGTTTATTTATGTCCGGTAGCAGTCCCTTCTTTATCCCATTCCCCTTAAAAGCAGACACGCGTTTGCAGACAATGCATTTGCTTATACCTCTCTACCGAAAATATTTATGCGCTGATCGATTACCACCACCATTGCAGTTGCTCGTTCTAACATCCAAATCATGAAAATGAAATTTTACAGATAAATTATACAATATAGATGTTTATTTTTAAAAGAAATCAAATGGAATTTTGTGAAATTTTAATGGTTTTGCTCTTCTGTTGTTTTGTTTGTAACTCATAGCGATAGGTAATATGTTTTGTTGAGCAGATTCGGGGTGTAACTAGGCAGAAACCCCGTAGATGAATCTTTTCAGAATAAATAGAACAGAACTTGAGGATAGTTACTGACAAACTGACGAGTGAAGTCCGGATAATGTAATATATTAATACATTTTTTTATTTCTTTGTCTGGAATGGAGCTACTGGGTCGCCTGATGGTAAACGTTACCACCGCCCATGAACATTTGGAGAGGCGTAAGATCAATAGCAGCTCTTACGCCTTTACAAATGGATTACCGATTTCACATTGGAAAGGTATTAAGAAAGGATTGATGAGAGGAATAAAGGAAAGGGCTGGGAAGGGTAAGGAAAAACGTATGGGCCTCCGGCACCCCCACTCACCGAACGAATCACAGCAGTATGCTATTTCACGCCGGTCTTCTGTGGGGGTGTGGTACATTCCCGGTGCGAGCTGGCCCAATTCATGCCGAAGCTTCCTCCACTCCCACATAAAATAATATGTCATATACTATGCCATAATATTTCCTTTTTTATGTGTAGCGTTGATTAAAATTTTCTCTAGTGTACTCTATACCCACAATGTGTAAAAAGTATGATAAGTTTGTTTGATTTGGAATATAGTATAATAAAGCAATGAACAAACGACATTGTGGATCACGTCCGCAAACCTCCAGGCGACGAAATAGAGGTGACAAATACAATGTGCATTGTTTGAGATAATATCGTTAATTAATTTGAATATTAAACAAATTTCAAAAAGATATTCTTGAATGCACTATATGTTTAACATAATAGTTGCTATAGTTATTTATGTATTACGTGAAAATTATTTGTTTCAACGCGAAAGAATCATTTTGTTACAACCCGTTTAAAGTAAGAAAAACGAATTTTATGTTAAAATGTGTTTTTAAAGCGACAGATGCATTTCGTAAATTAATTTATTTATTAATTATATTAAGTTGAAACTAAACTAAACATTAATAAATTTTAGTCGATGTTACGGTGAAAATATCCGATAGTTATAATGTAATTATTCCCGGGACCTACCCCTATCATATTACGCACTATACTAATAGCTGATTATAAAATAAATTCCGCACGTTGCTAACGAGTTATTCCACGATACTGAGGAAGTAAGTAGCCTATTATAAAATAATGCCACTTCAGCGAGAGGCATCACATTCCAGCTCATTTACCTCTGTAATACTTTCAGATATCCGTGGTTGGGTGACTCGGGCGGAACGGGTATTCCCGGCAAGGACAATTACATACCCGATAATCTCAGAAAATGATGTAATTTATTGCAACGATGACTTACAGATGACGGACATTAGAGTTACCTAATATCTACAATGACAAAAGTAAATAAAGATAAAGAATAATTTAAATACGACGACGAGACGACTTTTAGATTTTTCGGAACCTATTTCAGTCAATCTTCTCTTTAAATGTGAATTTGACTATAAATACAATAATTGTTTTTTGTGTTTGACTTTATTCAATTTATCGCCATAATTTTATATAAAGATTTTTGCTCTAAATTATTTTACAAAAGTTTTCCAATAAATCTTCCAAAATTGCCGAAATTTTTGCCACATTCAATTTCAGAATTTACACATCAATTTCTTTCTTGTTTGTCTTCCCTTGTTCATTATTCATACAGAGATTGATAGCGATCGTCTGTCATCTGTTGTCATTTTTTTAATCTATTCATTTTGTTGTAACATAATTTTTTACCACTTACGTTATAATTTGAATAGATATTGTATATATATTATTGTGTAGCAGTGACTAGTCATTGCACGTTAGAATTTAAGAGTATTAAGTTCTCAATAAACAAGACTCAAGACTAGGCTTTAATAGCCTCATATTATATTGCTCAAGTTTTCTTTGTTTGATAAGTTTAATTTTTCCGGTTGGCAATATAAATGACTTTAATTATTTTCTCAATACTTCATTTAAAATAAATCATCATTGAAATATATAATATAAATCATTTTCTTTAAATATACTTATTAGCAAAAAATAATGGATACAATTTAATTTACATTTATTCCTTAAAAATTAAAATACGAAAAAGTACATTTTATTTCTAGTATTCGTGTTTTATCTGTATATGTTCGTAGTTAGATAATTAAAAAATGCCATTCAATATTACTTAAAAAATAATTTCCAAGTTGCAACCACATTGTTTACGTATGTAGAAAAAAATTTAAAAAAAGTAATTATATTCTTATTTTTGATAACCACTAACATTTTATACTTATCTAATCCCTATTCTTGGTGCTTTGTATACCTTTGGTGCTATAAATATGTCGATTTCTTTTGTTATCTTTTTATACAAAAATCAATAAAAGTGTGGTTCATTAAATAATAAATATATGACAACTAGTAGCAGTTTCATTTTCCCATTATAATTATTGCATGATTGGTGATGATTTTATGTATGTATGTATGTACATTAATGATTCTATTAATTATTGATAAATAGTTGTTGTTTTATTGACCGACTCTTTGATGAAATGGTAAGTTTTGTGTGTACACTCATTTAAGATTGCTTGTTTATTACCGTTTATTTATAAGAAAGAAACTGCTGGCAAAATAAAAAAGCTGTTTCTTGTTATTAAGTAAAGTATTTCACACCTGTTTAACGGTTTATTTATTATTTGCCTTCCTCAACGAGCAGAATCTTTCCTCCAACTCTTTAAAAATTTCTCATACTTATAAAAATAAAACACAACGGCATGCAACAAAATGAGTCTGGGTTAGGTTTTCACCATTAGTAGAGAGAAATAAATACTTAAAGAGAATCCTGAGATAAAGGAAAGGCTAACTTGCAAATATAATTAGTACAGCTGCAATTTGCACCGTAATTAAAAATAAACTTTCATTAACGAGCGAGGAAAATCCTGTGTTAAAAAGGAGCTGCAATCCCGCATTGTATACACGAATATTATAATATAATCAAAGCTAAAAGTTCACGTTTGAGATCAGACGACGGAGATTTAATTTGAGATTGCGTTGCGAACGGGCGTGCGGAAACTTTCACCATATTCACAACCATTAGATGCTATTACTAGTAGTTTTTATCTTGCACAACGAATTGCTAACACATCGTTCTCCTTCTTTATGTTACATGTTATCTTGATAGGTTCTGTATTGTATGCGGTATTAAGGTTCGAAAAACGCTACTTTTGTTAAACGCTGTTTTCATGCATTTTTTGTTATGAAGAAATAGGTCACTATTATATATAAACCATTCGAAGTATTTCACAGATAATGCTTCAGCGATTCACTACTATATTACAGTGATTGATATGCAATTATTTGTGTTGTACACATATAATTACCTATGATCAGCTTAGAATACAATTTCCTAAAGAGCCTTTCCATGTCAGTAATGAAATAATCTTAATATTGAGGAAAATTCTGTAAATATGAGACGTGCACGTGTGTAAGTAATTTATTGCGTCAACGGCCTGCAACTCGTGGCTCGGAGATTATTACATTCTGTCTCGAGTAAACACTCGCAATAAGTAAACGTACCTAAATAAATATAAACACAGGTACATGTTTGTGGTATGTCCTTAATAAGGTCCAGGGATATCTCCACAGCGGCGCACATAACGGCGCCCTCGAGTCTGCAAGAGCTTCATAAAATATAATAAGACTATTACGCGCGTGATGAAAATGGGTCGACGTGAACTTACCTTTATGAATATACAAGGCAAGTATGAACATTACATTATGCTAATGCAAAATAAAATAAGCAGGGAAGTAATGAAAAATTATTATTAAATTACTCGTGTAACTTACCTGCAGTAGTTTTATCTGTGCTTCTTTGTTAAAGGTGCTCTAAAAGGAACTGAATATTTAGCCATGTACCAATTCATAAAAATTATATCGGGGTTTCCCTATAAACGTATAGATCAATCATCACGTATAGATCAGTTGAGTGAGGCCAACGAGGCGATATAAAAAATGTAAACAACGTGACCGACTCGACTCGAATTATCGGTCTTATATCTTTCCAATGCAATATTTCAGCTGAGTTTCGTGGTACAGGTTTAGAAGTCGGGAAAATTTTGCTTTTTTCTGAACTAGTTAGAACTAGAAATGTCGCTAAATTCATTAACAAGTTAATTCGTGTTTAGATTGCGTTTGAAGTGAAAGGAATTCCTTTTTCTCAGAGTTTATTTAGATTTTTAAGCGACTTGAATAAAGGGAGGATCCTAAGTTCCATTGTATGTTTTTTGTAAATACACCGTTTTTCCTGGCAACGACAAACAGTTTCAAAAAAACCTCTTTTATTCAATTTTTTATCTTTATTTCGAAGTGGTCCCATATATTTAACAATCATTTGATCTTTAATTTCGAAGAAACCCAAAAAAGTTCTTGTATAATTATGCCGTCTTTGAATATAGTATGTATATTGAACTATTGTCAGATTATTGGAAAAAAAACACGATGGTGAAAAGTACAGCAGTAATGAAATAATAAACTATTTTTAATAATGATATAGCGTATTCAGTGTCCAAAATAAATATGAACACCAACTTCGGCTGAAATTTATTGGGTTATTACTGAATTCCATTTGTTGCTCATAATAAAAATGTTTTTAGCCCCATAAAGTTTTGTTTAAATTCTTTCTCTGGATTGTGTGTGGCCTGACTATAGACATTATGTTAAGAGCAAACAAGACGAATTTAAGAATACACACGAAAAATTCTATAGGTACATTCTAAATACTCTAATATTCTAACAACTTCGAATTAACAGAAACATTATTAGAGTTCGCAAGTTCAGTTAACCATACAATAGTTAAAGGGAAACTATGTAACTTACCCAGTTTCTTAGATGAATAAAGTTATAGGACCAATAAGACAAAACGTTTGCGAACAAATTGGTATTACTGGCTGGGCGACGTATAAAACTATCTTCCTTTGTTATTATCACGAAGATGTGTAGTTACATAAATATCTTATCGCATGTTATTACGTCCCTTCTTAATAACTTGCTACAATAACAAGTTAATCACGATCGATCAGAATAAGTCCGCTCATTATTTTCCCTTATCAGCGTACAGAATGAAATAAAAGCCCGGGGTTATTCTTATAGACGACATTTTTATGTCTCCAGAATAGGGAAATAACGAACTCATAAATGTGAATCCGACGATAAACAAAGTGTAGCCAGCGAGATAAGAGTCTGTGAAGTAATATGACTGGGACTCGAGAAACAGTTCTGCACATATCTGCTATATTGTAATAACATGCATTTCGCAAACTTGTAGGGTACCTATTTTGAGAGCAAGTTTGTTTGTAGGACTTATCTCGACCCCAAATGTTATTGTGCTTATTTGTGTGGGTTTTGCGAATATATGCTCAAACCTCTCTAGAGATTTCTAGAAAATACAATAAATATAGTTAACAAAACAAAAAACTCGCTTTAATTTAGAATGAACGTAATTGTGTCACTTGTACAATTTCTTACCATACGCATTACATACAGAGTATGCGGAAGAAGAAATTCCGGCGAAGGCGAATTGGAAGCTACTTAAGCTTCTTACGAAAATGAGAGATGTGGTCATATTTACGGAGTCCGTAAACGAACCGGATACAATAATCTGTTAAATCTTCGCGGTCCTAATAAGTCGCCGATCCTTGATAAGTGTACAAATTTTAAATTTATTTGATGGTTAATAAGTTAAAATCTAGTCCAAAGGCGTCGGTTATTTATTTATTTACTCTTTATTGTGCTGGCATACATAAAGCATCCTTAAAATAAATGACTTAAAACTAAACCAGTACAGCGGGCGCCCTTATCACTAAAGAGTTATCTCTTCCAGGCAACCAACCGTGAAAAAGTAATATATAAAGGAGGAGGTAGGTTTGAAGTACATAAATACATGAATATACTCATATAAACGTATTATATAACATATCTAAGCACATATAAATTAAATTAATATAAATTCAGATACATGTATACATTAGTAAAAGATATGAATTAAAATACAACTATATTGGTAAACTAATAGTAAATAAAACACTAGAAGAAACATAAAAAAAGAAAAAAAACTAAAAGTAAGAAAGTATTCATAAATAAAGAAAAATAATAAAATAAAAAGAGACAGAAAACAAATATACAAATAAATTTAAGATAAAATTGTTAATCAGAGTTAAATTCAAGGCTCAAGTAGTGATTACGCAATTGTTTGGCAAACGTAGTAAAGGTTAATGCTTGTCGAATCTGGCATGGAGTTCCATAAACCAGCGGCAGTGACAGAAAAGGAGCCACCATAGAACTGTGTGCGATGCAAAAGGACAGATGACACTGACCTGTCCACAGATCGCAGAATAATTATCACAGTGCAGGAACAGGAACTGGTCTTTTAGGTTTGAAGGAGTGTTGGGATTGAAAAGGATTTGGTATAATAGTTGTAGGTAATGAACATTCCGGCGAAGGCGGATTGGGAGCCACTTAAGCTTCTTACGAAAGTGAGAGACGTGGTCATATTTACGGAGACCGTAAACGAACCGGATACAATAATTTTGAAGTCACTCAAGTTTATCCAATTGCTCATCTGAGCATCTGAGTTAAGTCTAGAAAGCAAGCATCAGCGTAGTCAAGAATAGGAGGGACGAGGGACTGTGCAAGCATAATTTTTTGTCGGTATGGGTAGAAAGTTACGTAGGCGTCGTAAGGAGCTAGATGCTGCATATATTTTACAACTGATTTGCTGGAGATGTTTAGACCAAGAAAGCGTTTGGTCGAAGATAACACCCAAATTTTTAACTTCTTTGCTGAAAGGAATATTCACGCACCCAATTTTAACTGTTGACAGAATACCCTAGACAATCTCAGGAATAATGTATGGACTTCAACATATACTATATGTTATTTATTTGTTTATTGGTAATCCAACAGCTTTACATGTTAAGTACACACAACAATATGTTTAATTTAACAATTAGCCAATAAAGGATTATAACATATTTATCAAGACGAAGAGAGAAGATTATTATATACACACATATAGTTGAAAGTAATAAAAGTACACGTTGAATATAATTATATCACCAATTTCACTTATATTTTAAGTTTAGTTTGAATTTAAACAGTGAAAATTGATGCTTCTTGTAGTTTCACGATAAATAACAAAAACTGTCTAATTCGTTTACCTGAACATGATTATAGTATTATATATGTCGGAACTTTGATATGCTGATGAATTAATTATTGTTGAATGTTAACGTAGGGGTTGATAAAACAAACGTGTGGCTTCAAACAGACTGACATTTATTTCTCAAAGACAAAAGAACACAGGTAAGTATTTCCTAATAACAAACAGATGGCGCTAGTTACATAGTATGACATTTTGTTACATAAATATACATTTTAACAGGGGTCACGTTGTAACTATTAACTAATCTGTGGTGGGTACGGTCGGGTGACTGTGTTAGAGTAGTGACTGAAATTGGTGTCATAAATATCAATGTTTTGATAATAAGCTTGTAGGTATGCTTCTTTCACTCTTTATCTGATTTGGGTGAAGTTTTCCTGGATAGATTAAGGATAAAATACCATCGAGCTACTCTTTCTTTGAGAACCACATCAACGGTAATTGGATGAGGGAAGTATTTATACTATCAGCAGTACATTGTAGTTCTTAACTTGAACATATTCAGGGAACTCATGAATGTTATAAACGCGAAAGTTTCTAAGAATGTATGAACATTTAGTAAGTATTGTTTCATGCAAAAACAAATGTTCAGATCTGTATGAAACTGAATACGGAGATAGAATGTAGTATGGATAAGCACATAGGCTATATTTTGTTTAGGTACCACGCGACTGAAGACGCAGGAACAACCTAGTATATGTGTGTAATCGACTTATTAAGGCTTGATTTTGACTTTGATTTTAACTGTATTTATTTTGTATTATTATTTCATAATTGTAGGTAAGTATCTGTAGGTATGTTTAACGTGCATATTTTAAATTGCACCTTAACTAAAAACTGCCGGATAAACTGCAAAAAGCGTACATAAATCATAAAATAGATTCACAAAGAGTCGAGTAATTAAGTTACAAACTCGTTTTGAACAAAGGAAGATAGAAGTGCGGTTGGATGATGCAGTCAGCATAATTCGGTTATGACGATCCACCAGGGCTAGTATTTCAGACGTTGTTTCTATCTCTTGCCTCGCTATTATATAGCTTACTTGTTCTGAAATTTATTACATTCAGTTATTAAAGGGATAGTTGTAGATAAATTAATAGATTAAGACCTTATTAGTGCGTTTATTAATAAGCTAATTGTTTCTAATTTTTATAATTTGTTTTTGCATATATCATTCTTTACTCATATTAAATTAAACAAGAAAATATAAGGGACGTAAAATAAAGTTTTTTAAAATCAAATAATATAATAAAAAAATACTGAACCGCTTTCAAATTGTCAGAACTGGACCATATGTTATAAGGACAACATGAGAGTTACCTGCTTTCAAATAGAAAAAAAAATCGGTTTACCCGGTAGTAAAATGTTATTAGGAAACAATCACAAAAAAACAGTCGATTTCATAATCTCCTCCTTTTTTGTAGTCTTGAAAATAAAGACATGAAACTATTAAACTGAAGTGACCCTAAAAAAAGAAGTTGCCTTAAACTTTAAATCTGTTCATTTGTCGATGTAAGGCTACAATGCAGCTAAAAAATTGCTTTGCAAATCTTATGAGCCAAATTTCTAACATTTCTTGTACCGACAGAAACAAAATAGAATGCTTGAAAGTGGTTTCATTTACTGAAAAAATAACATAAGTATGAAGAAGAAATGTAAATAGCCAACAGCAAAATAATAACTTTATATTTACTTTAGTTATAATATGTTTGTTTATGTATGCTTTTAAAATAAGTACCTATCACGTAAAAACTAATTGTCAACATTTATGTTGATATAGGTAATGGGATGACAATGATTGTTTCCTTTCTATTGGAATTCGCAACAATGTGTTTCACCACAGGCCACAGCAGCTTACAGCTGTCATATGTCACAAAACGGCGAGGAACAGATGATTTCAAGAATCCAATCAATTTGTTGGTTACGCAAAACCTTTTAAAGGAAATTGAAGTCAATTTAATAGTACAGTGAAATAAATCGCGTGCCAACGAAAATCCTCCGCGCAATTGGATCTACACGGCTGCGACTAATGGTCGCGTGCCGCCGTAATGAAGAGCACCAAACTTACCGTAGTTACAACGAATTGCACAAATTTTTGTGTCCCCAATTTAATTTTCAACCCTCTTCATAGCAAATCGCTACGAAAAATTAAAAGATTTCCCGTAATCATGTACACACATTGTTGCTACAGAATTTCATGCATAAAAGTTAGTAATGAGTCCGGGTAGATACGAGTTGTCCTTTGTTAGAAAATAAAAGAAGCGTACGTATGTATCGTTGTTTTATTTTGTGTTAGCATCGAGTCTGCGGCTGCGTAATCGTCGTGGGCCGTTCGTGGATTGCAATATGAATTTGTACTCTTTTGTTCACAGTTTTTAATTCCACCGGTAAAATGTATTGTTCGTAGAACAAAAGTCTGTGGTGTCATTGTTGTTGGCCAAAGTTCATTTAAATTCCGTGCCCGTGAGAGGGAACAGTAGCAAATATGAATTTCTTTAGCCCTATTGTCAAACTGGTCTTGCTCGTGGTGGAATAATGGTTTCAAAGCCGCATTGTGTGGACCTCTATATTCGCTGTATTAATATTTGAGTTACTGTGAGGAAAATTTAGTGCAGACGGTAGTTATGAATTTATTATATTGTTCCATGCAGGCATGTTAAAGCCATTGAAAAAATACAGTAATGAAGCAAATATTATGTACATAGGCGGATAGTGTCATACTTGCTACGTCCAAATGAAAAATCGTAATGAAAAAAAAAGAAATAAATGACTTGTAAGATTAATGAATTCAACTGACCATGTAAGCTTCGGAGCTATTAAAGCTATATTGGAGTAGAACGCACTACATAGCGACCCATTTTCAGTGGCGGTTCGTTAAATCGAATCTTGCCAGTTTTGCTAGAGCCAAAGAAAAAACAGTGACCGCTCACAGTGGCGCGACGCCAAAAATGTCGGTTTTCATCACGGTTTACAGGCGTCGCAACAAGTTATGTCCCTCTTTTTGCAATCGAATTTTAATAAAGCACTACATCTTCATAGCTAAAATTTTAGAGAAGCAATAGAGAATTCACAAGATAGTTATTTTAGAACACAGATTATATTGAAAAATATAAAATTATATAATTAATTCAAAACAGACAAGCTATGGATGAACATTAAACATGTCAATTAAGCTAAATGAAAAAATTGTCGTTCAACTGAAAACCATACCGTAAACTAACCCAGCATTGTTCTTTTTACCCTTACACTAAACATAATTTAATACAGTCGTAGAACCCATTGTAACATTTAAATGCCTTCAAATGAAATAAATTTTGCGTCATACAATTATTGTTAAGGCCATTTTCATTACTTCTATAATGGCTGGTAGCGAGGGCAAAGCAATTTTGTAAGAGACTTAAGAAATTTGAAAAAAGGAAAATTATACAATTTGCTAATGGGCACGGTACGGATAATTTCTGTAGCGCTGTATTTATAGTCCTTCAGAAATGGTGATGTTAATGAGAATCGAAATTAATATTTACGACTCGCGATGAGCATAAATCATTCGGCTCGTAAATTGTTTCTGCAATTTTGTAACAACGATGAATATTTTGTTTAGGCTGTGGTTTTGAGCATTTCCTTGACTTCTATTCGCGTCCATTCACTTTAAATTACTTCTCATAAATAATTTACTATTCTGTTTTAGACTTAAGTAGTACATTATAGAGATGTAACTGCCATTTCGATTGAATTCCTTTCTAACAACCAATGATCTAAACAATGAGGTTTAAGGGTTTTCTTAACAACTTAATATACATAGGATCCAGGTGAGCCAAATATCTTCAACGGTCGGATTACTGATGGAGGTCAAATAAAGGCTGGGGGTCAGTTGATCTCGAATAAATTTGCGATTTGGCGAAAAATTTACAACTTTTTCTCGGCTCCCGTTCTTGGATTGAGGCAGTAAACTCGGAAGCAATCTCGCTACACCACCGGCGGAGTTATTTCGCAGAATATTGCGGGACCCGTGGCTAATAAAATGACAAATAGGGGTTCCCGTCCCGTGTCGGTCGCACTGAGACAACGTGTAGGAAATTTTGTTTACACCATACGTTACTTTCTGTTGATGTCTTTTTTGCTAAAATATTATTCTTTATATGAATATATAATGAATGAAATTGCTTTTTTTTGAGCAATAATAGAGTAACGATGTTATTATAAATTAAACGTTCATTCACTTTAACTTGTTATCAAAATTAAATTAACACAAGCTGTACTTAAAAACGTTTTTTAAAGAATAAGGTCAGTCTAGATTTTATGATGAATCTTTTGCTCATATTATCAGAACGTGTTGACCCTGTCACGATTACTTTAATACACCTGTCTGCCCGTCTTATTGTAATCCAGATGATCCTGAATATTGCTCATGTTTTATGAATGTGTAGATTATATCTACCTTGTACTTATCATTCCATTTTTAGAACTAAACGGGAATATTATTTAATACTTTTTACGGAGACTAAAATCCGTTTTTCTAATTGACTGTGCTGTTCCTTCAGTGTTTCATCAGACAAATACGTATTTTGTTCTTCATTCTTCGTTTAATCACGACTAGACTTCTATAGTATATATAAGAGTCAACTAATATTAATACGAAAAGTCAAATACATTGTACGTGATTCAATTTGATGAGGCGTGCCAATTTTTTCTGCTTCATATCTCGAATTTCAATCCAAACAAGAATCACTCAGGCTTCTCGTCAAATTAATCGCAAATTACACGTCAACAATAAAATAAAACAAGAAGGCTATCAGAAACAGACGCAGCCCTCACTGGCTCGACATTGACAAATAAGCTGTTCTGAAAAAGATTTCGTTTTCTTCATCACTGCTACGGAAAATAAAATGTACTGATCAAATACGCATTCTATATAATTAGGAGATTGGGATTGAGTACTTTTAAAATGTCGGAGGATATACAAAATATTTTGTATTTTTGTTTTTTGTAGTTCATTTCTGCAATATGTTATCTGGCAAAAACAGAACCGCTCTGTAAGTTGCATGTACATTTATATATACCGTTTATTTCTTTATATAGCAGCTTTGGTACAAAACTGTCTTATTGTAGAATAATACTCAATGCATATAAACTTGATGAGAGCGTATTGGGAAATGAAATACACAAACACGCATTTGCCAGTAGTAATCATATGGAATACGGATCTGTCCTAACACAAGCGGTATTACGAATTTAATCTCGCAGAAATGTGGTACAGCTGATATTGCAGAAACAAGGCTTCTGTTTATGAGGATCGTCTAGAGGCGTGTACTGGGAAAAATTGAAAACAATTGACAGAATTTTCTCTATTGTTTGCTTAATGAAATGAAAATCAGAATTACATTTCATTTTCATTTTGTTTCTAAAATGAAATGAATTTTTTTGAATTTGCCCTGCCAGCAAGTTTCTAGCATATATTTATAGTTACAAAGCATTTTGTGTATTCAAAGGAAATTCACAAGAGAATAAGGTGTTTTCGATGTTGCTTATATCTTTGTAGCCTCCTAACTGTCTGCAGACACAAAAACTATATTATAAAACCACTTCGTTACGATGTGAAAGAAATAAAATCAAACAAACAAATACATTTTCACTTTCATATTTATGATATTAATTAGGATAAAACTTTAAGAGGCTTTTTAAGTCTTAGAACAATACTGTTAAAAAATATGAACAGCCGTCCAGTTTGACGAATGTTCAAGTGTTGAATGTCATGGTCTCACGAGAAAGTAAAGGTGTACAATAATGCAGACTCATATGCACTAAGGTGAAAATGAATATTATATACCACATTAAAAGTGAATAATTGTGCAATGCTTCATTCCTAATTGGGTCACCGCATCACACGATGCACACCCACACATACACACATTCAGAGATAGGGGTGACTAATTAAGAGTTTGAGTTTCTATAGTAATTAGGCTACCGAAGCTTTACTTGAACTTTTTAGCTTTTTGCTTGAAGTTTTCTAATTTTACCTTCTATTGCTATCCATTTAATTTGATGAATCCTGTAAAATATCGCCTTTATTGAATTCCCCGATATATAGAAATACATTTCTATTATACATATATTTAATGATTTAAATGATCGATCTTTTCTTTGTTTAGTGTATTTTATTTACGGCACTTAAATACGATATCCTGGTAGTCGTCTTTGCGATCGGAAGCTAGTTTTATAAAATAACAAATATTGACTCAAAGGATCTTTTCGAGGAATTGGATGGAGGTTACTCATTATTATTGTACTCAATCTTGGAAAATGTATTTGCTATCCTCACCGACGTCGGAATAAAAGTTCAATAAACACAGGAATCGACGGATTATGCACTTCCGTAATACTACTTATACACTCATAGTATTTTCTCGCTTAATGTGTTGCGGCAGACGAACTACACAGAAACAACACATTGCAGCAAGGAGAAGTTTTCCAATCTAACTTCATTGTACATAAAGAATTGCTCGCTACTTATACTACGTGCAGTTTTGAGCGCAGTTTTGGGACATAATGTACCGCTCACTCAAGCAAATTGGTAAAGTATTGTGTTAAGAAGTATAAAGCGTCCGTAGCAAGTATCTACATAAATTGTGGTTATGAAATGTACGAACTAGATTCTTTTAATGAATACATTTGAAAACGTTTCAGTGAGGCTCTTTTCGGGAATGATACTGAATGCTGTTTTCAAAGCCGCTTTCAGTTTCGTGTCTGCTAACGGAGTGGAGTGAAAGAATGTTGTTTATTACTGTTGAAATGGGGAAGATTGAGGATCATGCTATTCAACGTGTGATGGTAAAATGCTTCTCGTAAATAATCCTAAACAAAGCTTTAACAAAGAAGGGTGAATCAAGTGGGAAGTCTCAGGGATTTAGTCTCTTGAATGTAATCTTGCATTTGGCAAAAGAGCAGTTCCTACAAAAATGTTTGTATCAATTCTAGCGCCCCAAGAGCGCGCTACACATCGGCACAAATTCCCCTTTGTCTACGGAAAACTCATTCAGTCAAGATGAATTAAAGTTCTATTCAAAGGTAGCAAATAACTACGAGATGTGCTGTGAGAAGTACTTTATCATTCTCAAAGCTCTAGCTGAGTATTTTCAACATGTACCTGAGAATTTCATATTGTTTTCGAATGTAGTGGTTTCATAATTTTTTTATATTTTAGATTATACATATACGTACGTTTCGTTATTGTAAAAATAAAAAAATAATTTAAAAATCAATTGATTTAAAATAAAATTATGCAACTTAGACTATTTTGAACGAGAAGAATGGAGTTTTTAATTTATTACTCCTTTTCACTAGGGATAGTGAAAACAAAAACTTCGCACTAGGTAAATTTTGTATACAGTTATATATTGTTTATTCGAAATTTAAAAAGTATTTCCAAGAAAATAGACAAAGTATAAGGTAGACAATACTCGTATAAACCGCGCAGCGCACGTATGGAGCACTAACTCTCTAATCTACTGGACTCGTGAGGAAAAGCTCAAACATTCTTTAACAAGCCCCTTTGCTTCGTATGTTCCTGACTTTCTTAGATTTGCAGACTGTCTGAACCTTAATATATATTTTGTTAGATGTTTTCTATTAAAATTAGTGTGACTTTGTGATGGGTGTGTGGTAATTTTTTCACGAACTAAATGTAATTGAAAAAATATTTGTTATAAAATCTTAAACGGTATTTTTTTATAAAATCTTTATCTTTATCCAAAATTTTTATCGTTGGGTAATTTAGCATCGATAGAATAGATATATATTGTATACTACTATCCTTACTTTACTATTGCAGTAAGTGTAACATGCATGTAATCATGACTAATGTCATGCTTTTTATTTTTTTTTTTAAGTTTCTATTAATAGATAAAGAGACCCTAACCACGTAGTTTAACAATTGGACGTATTTATAAGTAGTGTAGCGTAAGATTTCTTCGAAAACCTGTCTCTTTGCTTTTTATATCTTATTAGACATTCTTTTACATCTTGATACAGTAAACATTTATGACCAATTTTGTTTATTGTATTTCAAGGATATTTAATTCAAAGAACAACAAAAATAACAAATCAACCTCAAATTATTCATCGATATTATTTTGTTTAAAAGTATAATCAACGAAGTAAATTAGAACAATTTTTCCATTTTAATCATGAGTTTCGAAAGGGAAGCGGGGAAAAATTGAGAAATCGAATCACGATTGCGAACGTGAGAAAGTAATCAAAATTTATTATTCTTTTCTTCGAATCCAGCGACACGAGAAGTTATTTTAATAAAAATTCGATTTCAATTCGAGCACTCGATTCATTTTTAGCTTAGGTTTCATACTTAAATGCCAATCGTTTTAGCTTGAAAGCTTTATCGGAAAAATAATGGTTGATAACAGACTTTACTGCGATATTTTGGATTCGATTTTATTGATCAAAATATATTTTTGTTATTATTAATCTTAAAACTAATACTGTTAATAAGTTTAATTATTACACGTACACAAAAGTCTTCAATGAACGTAACAAATTCAACGAACCGTTAAGCACAAAGAAATTATACTTGATTACCATTTATTAATAGGAGCTTCGTGAAAGATTTATTATAACGGAACGTTGATTATGTCAGCGAGTATACTAATTACATTCTCCGGCTCCCTAACTTGAAGATTTCGGTTGAGTAAATATTATTTTGGAGTCGTTTGATATGCAATCGAGCTTGTACTTATGAATAATATTACACAAGTTAGCGAAGTATGCCGCATTATCCGTCGTCACTACGGTTCTGCTATTGCTCTACGGGGTGCAGTTACTTTCATTTTAACTTCCAAAACGATGTGAAAATATTTCCCAGCAAGTTTATTGCTAGCCGGAGAGTTGCCGCGGTCGAAACGAAACCGGAGTGTAATATTCAGTTTGATATTAATATCAAGGAATAAGTGAATAAAATTCAAATATACAACGAGCGTTCACATATTAAAAGGATTCTGATACCAAAATATACTTACTATTGTGTTGGTTTTATTTCTTTATTTCTAGTTTTAGAATGTAATATATATTGAAACGTTAAGATGGTTTTTTGTTCATAATTGTTTATGTTGGTGTCAATAAAACGAAAATCGACAGGTAATGTAATTTCAGTAGGAGTACATGGCGCAGAATTACCTTACGTAATCGAAACTCGATGTTTCAAATAGCTCAAATAGCTGTAACACACGTAAATCGTAGTTGCGCCTGTTTGTGCTAACAAGAACTCATAATTACAAATTACTGGAGTTAATAATACAGTGCTCTAGAGTCGACAAATTCCAAACAGTGTTCAAAGGATAGGTAAGAGTACATGCAACACGCAAACATGCATTAGTGCGCTCAGTTCAGCTCGCAAATCTCACAGTAATCTGATTGTTCACCAACTTTAGCGTTTACAGACGTCCTAATTTATCAGCGTAGTGGAATAGGGAAGAGTACGATTGGCACAATAAATTTGAAATTTCATTATTTGAAGAGGAAGTCGCGAGTTGCCAATAGCGATTGGGTTTTCCGATCACGTCTCCATACTATTGGCGAGGATATTCGAGCCACCTGTGCCCGTACTCTATGAGGCTTTAAACACGCCTCTGCTCTCTCGATAAACCGACTGTGAAATATTCGCGGTGTACGCTCCAAGCCACATTTCCTTATGAATGATACATGCCACAACGTTCGCTCTGCCGCTTTACAGCACCGCGCGATCGAACTTCTTGTAGTTGTTGCATAATTTGTAAACGGTGCGACACAGTTTGACTTGGATTCGGCTTATTGCGATTCTACACCTAAGCTGATATAGTACTGTCCAAGTTGTATGCCCTATGAGCTGTGGAATTTTGGATGGAGAAATATATGTCATGAATAATTTATACACCTCAGCTTTCGTTCCTACTTTAATTTCTATAAATATCCATATTAAATAAAGTCTTATTCAGAAATATCATTTTTTGTTATGATATCATTGCTAATATCGAGTTGGAATAAATTTACCTCAAGTTATCTCTAATCACTTTCATATTGAATTTGAGATCAGATCGTTGCGAATACAAGCCTACGAATAATACAAAAGAAATCCATTCCTTTGCATAATACAGTCGGGATTCTTGGTAGGTGATTTAGGACAGAGGTACGTCTCGTAAAGTTGGCGACTGTGGAGTATGGCTGTGACCGTATCTCAAATTAAATCTTACCAACAAATCTTCGAAGGGGGATGAACCGTCTGGTCCGCTATCATTGAAACTAGAACATGAGTTAGCAAGTTTTCGAACTGTACCGAATACTTAACATGCTTAGTATAAGTTTATAACAAGAGTTGTTAAATAGAGTAATTCCGTTTTATAACTATTTTAACTTCTATGATTTAATGAAGAAATTAAATGTTAATGTCATTACAATTTAATTTTTACTGTTTATATTATATCATACTAGCTGTAGCATGCGACGTTACTCGCGTGGTACCCGAGCGTGCTATTACCTGTGTGGTTATCCAGACTATAATCTATCTCTGTACCAAATTTCATACAGATACGATAAGTTGTTTTCGCTTGAAAGAGTAGCAAATACCCGTCCATCCATCCAACTATACTTACAAACTTCCGCATTAGTAGAATATTTTTCTTGTTTCCCTGTCACAAAATGAAAGTACAAAATTACTATTTAACTAGAGAAACGTAGTTCTACCTAAACCTCCTTTCAGATAACGGTACATGTATCAAACTATGAAGTAAATCTTATAAGTAAACAAAATATAACTATAAAGTAAAAGTTTCTCTCTTTATTATCTACCTTTTCAACGTAGATACCACTATCTATCTTCCATACAATAAATATAAATATTTATATGTACGTATTTTTCAAAATGCTCCAACAATCTCCAAACTCCTCGATTTAAACATACTACATAATATGTCCTACACTTATGACGGTCTAACATTATGTTTTTCCACGGTAGGGGTAAAAGCTCATCTGTTGGCGTAGTCGCGGACGTTGCGACTAGCAATTTGTTACCGTACAGCCTTAAAAATCCGCATTTTATTGTTCCGAGTTTCATTTCTACTCGAACTGTGCCCCTTCAAGGGTCACATTCGACTTTGCCACGCAAAATTATTGTGCCTTAAAACAGATGACTCGAATTTGTTACAAAATATAATTATGCTGGTATAACATTTGATACTTCTTTGAGATGTAAATCCGCTAAATGCGCTAATTAAAGAAATTATAGAAAAAAAAAATGTTGTTAATAACGTACAGATTGTATTGTAAGTTTCTGAATAATTCGCTAATCTTTCAAGTTGAAAATAATTGTTTGGAATTTGATATAAATGGTCTTTTTATTGCTTTTATGTTTTGTTTTAAAAACAGTTAAAAGAGAGATTGCAAAATTTTATGAACAGCGCTGTATTGTATTATGGAAGGTATTAAGCTGTGATCGTAAACCGCTCGTAAGTCTGAAATGAAACGAAACTCAAGGCTCGTAGAAACTTTTATTATTTTGACACAACGTGCCTAACGTATAACAACGGGTATTTTGTACGTACGTACGACGTATGAAATAGTTAAGACTTAAGACACGAATAATAATTATGTAATATTATCAGGTTTTAATAAGGTCTAGTTTCAATATGCATTTTATTTTATTTTGTTATGAACTTGTGTTATCTGTTGTATAATATGGAGGATATAATTGTATAGAGACTACTTCACAAAATTACATGTAAACTAAATAAGTAAATATTCAGCCTTAAAGGATAAAGAATGTTTATCACATATGGGGTTGAGCCCGTACCCCTTACGTTACTAATCATCCACCATTGCGCCAACTAGGTTAAGCTTTGTTGAGGGCTTATTTATTCCAAGGTGATGCTAAACTGAAATAAGGTCGGGTCGCAAGTTACAAATATTTTATTCCACAACACAGTTATTTTATTCATACGGACATTTGAAAACACGAAGCATAGAAGTCTAGATTACAATTTGAAAGGGTGAGTATAAATTCGCGAGAATCACACCTTGCTGACACATAAAGTGAAATAAATAGTCGTGCTAGCGTTGCGTGCGGTGCTCGGCGCGAGTCTCGTACCGGTTCTGTCACATTTAATCTTCCCTCGTATTATTTTGTAAAAGTATAAACTAGCTGCTACCAGATAATGGTTCGGCTGTTATTTAAAAATATGTTACATTATTCATTAGTGATTATGAAACAAGTTATCTACCAACATCTGTAGGATATCATGATAATTTCCCTTTTAGGAAAATTTATGACGCTAGGCTATCTTATTACCTATAGCTCTATCTTTTTCCACACTAGAACTACTCTTGGTAGGCAATCTCACTTATATGCTTTGTGCGCTTTTCATTCTCTTCTTTTTAAATAACATGTTAAACAAAATTTAAGATGTCAGTAAATTAATTGGTAGACTATGTCCATTTTAAGGCGAAGAGTTTTCTCAAAAACTTCACACATTATTAATACAAATTACTATGTGAGACATGTTTGTATAAATTACCCGACACGACGTATACTAGATACGACGTAGAACGTAGATTCATTATGTTTGCTTCAAAGCTCAATTTGTTCAAGCAACCGAAATTTTGCAAGCTGCTTCAATAGACAAACAGAGGTATAAGATGCTCTTGAACGAGATTCAACACATGAACTAGGCGAAACTGTTTGATATTCAAGATAACTAGGTATTGTATACCCATTAATTTTGATGCATTCGCTGGCTCTGTTTGTTGTCGTTTGCGTTGCGAATGCATGCACAATAGGAAGAACATCGATCCGATGGTGCTACGATAATTTAGTTAATTTAAACACATAATAATATACAATTTATATCCTATTTCTTTAATTATATTATTATGTTTTATCTTTTATAATCAATTATTTCCTATAGGATAAAATAAATTTGCGTGCGTTTTATACAGATTTCAGACGTATAACTAGGATATCCAGGAGTAAGATATGGACATTTTTTTTGTAATTTTGTAAACACCGTTACATTTCAATCTCACAATTTAACAGTATTCCATTGGCGGATTATAATCTACCGAAAAATTGTAAGCATTCACAACCAAAATATTTCGACAGATTACATTTTAGTGAGTTAAATACAGATATGCAAATGGACGTGTATTTGGATAGATATGCTATCTGCTACTATATGTATTCAATTAGCTAATATGTGCAAGAAATTTATAAAATGATATAAAAATGATGAAATGTAACTAACACTTAATTTTAAATAACGTTTATTTTTATAATTGAAGAAATAGTTGCTTGATGTTCCTAATTGTACATTTTAAAACAAATACAAACAAATTGCTGTCAAATAAACATAATTGATTAAAAAGAAAGCGGGATATTTATAAGCGAGCATCGGTCGGGTCCCATTCAATTCGGTCTTGTCGACTACATTAAACTGATTGCTGCAATTAGCGAATGGTGTAATTCTCGTTTTTCAACCACCCCCCCGCCCCACCCCTTTACCCCCTTCAGGAAATTACTTGAACCCCGCAGGTCGCGGAAACTTTCACCGGATTAAATAAAATTGAAGGACTCCAAAGAAATTGTTTTGAATTTCCTGTTTTGATCATTTAGTTGTTCAATTCAGTATTCGGTATTCAATTTCGATTGTGACTTTAATTATTCTGAGTGGATTTGCAATCGTGTTTATTAGGTAATTGTCGGGATTTTGAGTCGGTGACGGTGACATTTCGTCTGTTATAATGTGATTAGGAACCTATTTTCTTTACATTAGTGTAACCACTTTATGTGATTAATCCTGAATTTCTGTTTAATAACAATCTTTGAAGAAATGGGTTTCTTTTGAATTGTAGTATAAAGGATACAATAAATTGGATTGGGCAACCGAAGAATAAGCTATAAATACATAACACATTTAATGTAATTATGATTCTAGAAAGATCTAATGTTATGTAGTAAATACGTAAATACAAGCAGGATCGAAAGCAGACAACGTTCTATTCGTTTTATATTTAAATGATAGACGTATAGGCGTCTAAAATTACTTATTTCTGTTCCTTGGATTCAATCGTTATAAATGAGCTAAGTGATTATAAGAGGTTAAAAAATTTAAGGGTCTGCTTAAATAATCATATCTGTAACAGTCAAACATTTGAGATTTATATATTTCAGCTTTGCGTTAATAACTCTAGTAATTTCTTATTTACTACGTTAGATTTACAAGAAAATGAACAATATTAAATTGTCACACAGTTCGATATCGCGCACACATACACACACATCTACGCACAACACACTGACATATTTATCCATATACCCGTTAAATTTACATTTAGTTGTATTGACACTTTTATTGTGGCACTGTAAGCCTGAGAGCCGGCCGCTTGTCGGGCGCAGCGCAAGTAAAAATGATTTACAGTGTAACTCGCCCACTATACATAGACGATAATTTCAAGAGCTGTAACGTGGTAAAATGACGTATATCAGTGCTGAGCGGCAATATATAGTGTTGTTTTGTAGGTACACGTCCACATGGAACCTAGTCTTGACTTGATCTATCGGACATGCTCATGAACTGCATGTGTCATGAACTAGACACGAATAGTGTTCAGTTAAAATTTGAGAGGTCAACTGAAATTCTCACTCGTATATTATTATTTGTATATCTGTAACACGTATATAATTCTAAATTACATTTAATTGTACATAATATTCTTTGTACACATAAACATTTGTTAAGCTTAGGTGTACTTTAGAAGTAAACCTCCAGCATAAATCACACTTTATGTGTTCAATTTTTACTAGGGTATTGGAAATCTTTCAGCGCGAGTTACACACAAAAGGTAGAATATAGTGCGATGACGAAGTTTAGCACTTTCCCGTATATTGGCTGCAATATGCGGCCAGGAATGAAATGTCTACATACAGCGGTACGAGATCATTGACATTCTACGAAGTGCATTGTTAGATGGCGGAAACCACGCATGTTCCATCCACGCTATTCAATAGAATGTCTTTGTGTTTGATTCTGTGCTATTAACATCATTCCGTTTATGGTTATTAAACTAATAAAAGCAATAGTTCATAAAATAAAAAAGAAATGAAGGAAGACTGTCTTATTGTTAAAGTTTATAGTTATATTATATGATAAAAGTAGACTTCCGAATGTAATAATTAATAACAATGTGACCTTAATAGGTGATAAATTTACAAGAATGGTTAAAAATAATTAAGTAAAAACTGGAGTAAGTAAAGAAGATTGAAGACAGAATTGGTACTTATTTCGGTAAAATATTATTTATTCTGTCCCAAATGTTACAGCAATTCTCGATAATTCACCTAACGTCCACTGCTAGTTCTGGTACTGCGACTACTAGATCAATGCGCTACCATTATTATCATATTTTCACAATTTTGATCTTGCACTTTTCCACTTTCAGTTCATGTGTTAGATAGTTAGAAAAAGGAGCAGTCTAGTTTCCCCTTTCAAGTCTTTACTGAATGAAATAATATATTGTAAATTCTAAGTCGACAGCGATTTTCTATTTACTTTACTGAAATAGCAATAAGAAATAGCAAGTCGATTTCAATTTAAAAAAAGAACTAAATCAACCGAGTTCCAATACTTTGCTCGTTTTTATCTCTGTGTTCTAGTTATAAGGTAGAAAGGTTACGCTTTTGCATTGAAGATGCAATTTGAATTGTGTCTTGCAAGTTATAAGTGTGTTACAAAAAGTTGTGATTAATGAATAAATAATTAATTACACAATTTACAAAAAATATTTATGATGTATGTTTGTGTGAGATTGGCACCAACAAGACATTTGGATAATTATTTTGATTAATCCACTCACCTTAAAATATTTGAATATATTCATTATTGATAGATATTTAAAATAACTATAAGCAATTTATTAACACATGAAAAAACTATAGAGAAATCGTAGATTTGATAAAAGTGAGATAAGAAATAATGAATGGTGCCATCGCTATCTCTCCGTGTTTATAGGAACATAATCGTTTAATACCAGCATCAAGAATAAGCCGATAAATAACAAATACGGTACAAGAAAATTGCTACATAAACCGCAATTATTCGAGAAATAAGGGCACCACGACATTATTCTAAGTTATCGGGCTACATTTCCTCGCATCTCTGAGGTCTACGCTTCGCTGCGGCTTGCGGCGTGTATATGTACTACGTTTACTATGAAATCTTACCCGACCGCACATTTGTCTCTGTAACGTGCTTTCGCCAAAGCGCTAGGTAATCATAATCACAGTTGAATCACTATCTGATGAGACAAATTTGACACATAATATGCTTACAATAAGTTTGAAATCCAATTACTATTATGACACTCTGATCTTTGGCAAGCGCAACGCTGCTCGTTAGCACCAATGAAATATTTCGGACGGCAACGCTATCAGATTTGAATTCTAATTAATGTCAACCAGAGCAATTTGTTTCAAATACATTGTTTCACGTTCCATACTTTTTTAGGAAACAGATTTATCTACTTGCACTCGTAAATCGCGTATTTCGACCCTTTTGTTCATTTCAACAATAGAAACGACTGTTGAAAAAGATACAAAAGGAAACAAATTTATAATGCAGTCTGGAATTAATCACGTCACGCCAGCGTCCTTCGGGAACGGCTCTGAATGAGAATCATCTCTGGAGTCTACATGGACGCGAGCTTAAACATTTTTGAATAATCTATTATTGTTCTACCGTTATTTTTCCAATATTGAATATTTTAAAACGAATGCACATCTGTTACATTTATGCGTGTGAAGCCCCAAGCATTGGAAACGGTATTGAATGGAATAAATCTTAAAATCAATCGCGCCATTTAATTGAACGCTTTTGTAACCAGATAAATGAATCGTATTATCTTTTTTATGCAAGTATTCGATCCATAAATCTGCGATCAATTGTTTGTTGTCTGACGATTTCGAATGTTTTCTGAAAAAATCCGATAATTTGGCTACAAATGTGCATCGGAACGATATTAACGCAAGGGTCATGAATAACGTGTACCGCTACGCGCGATTCTGCCGGCAAATTGCCCATACATCTAGCTTAGTGGTGTAAACGCCCCCAATAATAATATGACAATTGCTCTATAGCGGCGAAATGGCACCGCCAACCTAACAAGGCGCAATATACGTGGAATATTTTTTGTTGCCAATATATTAAAGGTCATATAATGTAGTCTAATATAGAAGTGGAAAAAATCAAACTCTAATAAGGATTAGTGGAATAAATTACTAGTACACTATTATTTTGTATGATGCGTTTTTAAATAAAATACAATTATTCAGCCTCTCATATGAAAACTACGTATATATTTTTGTGTCCACTTATAATTTATATTAAAATAAAAAAAATTAACAACATATTAATTATTATTTTAAAATATAATTATAATTAATGGTAATTTTTAAACACAAAAAAAAATTATTGACGTGAAGGAGGATTAGTAAAAATAAACAGTTTATTATAAACACTGATATTTCTAAAACGTGCACAGATGCATACAGTTGTCGGTAATATTATAAACAAACTCTTATTTAGGCAACGTAAATAGGAAAACGTGGACGAGGTCGCCCAGGTTTTGGATTAAAGGGATCATAGGGGCCAGGCAATGTTGGAAAAGGGTTAAACGGAAGTTTTAAATTCCTAGCATTTCGATGATGGTTTACTGAATGTGTGACTGCCGTATCTCTCTCTGTTAAAGATATTTGTGATTTTACACCATAATTAGCTCTAGAAGCGTCGAAATTTAAAAAGCTTGATAAGACTTCTTCCGTTTCTCTGACCCCATAAGAGTCTTTAGATAGTATTGGTAAAGACTGGCAAGATACATCTGCCAGAAAATTGGCTAGTATCGCGAATACCGGTAACTGTTTCAACATTTTAAATGTTACTGTTATACTAGTGCGAGTCAGCTGTTTTATATGTCACATTAATAAGGAAAGACGCGTGCAATAAACTAGGTGATTAACCGAAGATGTTTATGAGCAACAAATATACTTATCGCAATTAGGAAAGGCCCGGTGTTATTGATTCAAATTGATGTTTTTGTAGTTTGAGGATAATTAATGAAATGGAATATTTGAGAATTTTTTTTTTTTTATATTTATATGCATTTTTTGTTATTGTGGTATTTAATTATGCTAAAACGTTTGTCTTTTATTATTCGATATTTTACTCGACTATTTTCAAATAATAATTATTTATATATAAAAAGTTAAATAAAAAAAAAATAATCATAATATCCTTATAGTAAAAACTAAGACGTTACTTTTAACAAAATCGTCGAACATTCATCTCAGGTGCAATTATTCATTTAATATTTTTTGGGTATCAGCATTAAATAAATCCACATTGGCTGTAGAATGCTTTATTTACATAAATGAATTTATCTGGGACATAATATCAATAATAAATGCATAACTTCGTAATTTATCAATCTGTAAACAGAATGTTCGTCCTGGAATTGCTGCGGCCTCATATGGCCGCGGGCGTAATCATTTAATGCATACCGATTAATTATGCCTTCAGGTAATTATCTGAAGCCCTCAACCTAAATTAAAGATGCATTAACTGATCCTCATATTAATCCGTTTTTCATTCATTAATATATTATGAATGGTTTAATTGAATTTTAACAGAATTTTAAACGTAAGTAGATGTTCAGTTAAAAAAAAATTAAAAATGATACAATAAAATTATAATTTAATCTACACTAATATTATAAAGAGGAAAACTTCGTTTGTTTGTTTGGTTGTAATGAATAGGCTCAAAAACTACTGGACCGATTTTAAAAATTCTTTCACCATTAGAATGCTACATTACCCACGAGTAACATAGACTATATTTTATTTTGGAAAATAATAGGGTTCCGTAACATATCATTATTGAAACATCCAAACCAGTATACCTATAAAGCTGAAGGGTTAGTTAGTTCGTTTGATATTATTTAAACTCAAATATATAACTCTAATCGCAATAATTCAGATATTCAACTGGACAGCTATATATTATAAAGCTCAAGAGTTTGTTCCTTTGTTTGTTTGAACGTGCTAATCTCAGGAACTACTGGTCCGTTTTGAATTCTTTCAGTTTTAGATGCCCTACAATAAAAGTATTGAGGGAGAATTTAGGCTTTATATGTACCACGGGCGAAGCCGGGGCGGACAGCTAGTTAAATATAAAGTGAAGATGAATGTTATTAATCTCTGTTGCTTTCAAAATAGAATTGATATTAAAAACCTTGCGAATAATTTAAATTTCTGAATACGTCTAGGTTAAAACCTAGATAAAAAGACAATATACCACAGTAGAAGAGTTACATATATCTAATTCTGCTATAATTAGGCATATTTATCAAATTTTTCTATTGTGGCCGTAGGTGGCTGGTTCATATAATGTTGACGTACAATGTTGTATGTATAATTGAAGTTAAATCATATTGAGTGGACTAAACTTAAGATTATGAAAATTATTATGCTTATAAAGACACAGAGAAAGAACTAATGACTAATGATGACCTTAATAATAAAGCGTTTGAGATCAACATTGAGAGCATTCTCAATTTCTTTGACGGTCGGATCTTAAGGAATTTGTCAGAAAAAATATAATATATCGCTACTAAGTGGTGCTTTAGAGAATTTATTTCCACATTTCTCGTGTATTAAATATATCGTTATGCGGCGTTCGAGTGGTGTTCGCGACCCGAGAACCTTCCGGAACTAACAGCCTTGGAGGCTGTAAACGTCTCTAACGCCTGACTTTTGATGATTTACGTCGATTTTATGTGTCGCCTCTCTTGGATTTATATTAAATTTATTTTATAGCTATTTTATAAGCTTTGAACGTGTCATGCGAACAATTTACGTTACCAAAAATATTTCCCTCAAATAATGATATAGATATGTCCCGTTATTTGGATATGAAAATTGCTATTAAATTTAATTAATTTACTTTGTATTCACTATTTCAATCTATTTTGGGTATCGGTAATATCCACACCACAAATTTTTAGTTTAATGATAAAACAATGTCATTTTACAAGCACAGCCTTCACTCGAAAATTGTTTTGTGCATAATATTTGGTAAATGAATTATTGCCGCTTTATGAACACATTTCATCATTAATTGTAAATGTAAATTGTATTTAAATTGCCTGAAATAAATGGAATAATATTTGAGAACTTATTCTGAAGTTCGAATGAAACATTATTTACTAACCTCATTGTTTTATAATTATTATTAGGCATATTTAGTAGTGCAGTCATACTGTTTCATTCAAAAGCCAGTGGAAATTTATGATCAACATTGTATAACAGAGCTGTGCTCTTGTTACTGTAAGACACCGCATCGTATTTAAAGCGATTGCATCGTGCAATAAAGTACGTAGGTACAAGCACAGGGCAGGCATCGAGCAATTTAGCTGCAATTCCACATCATATAATCAAAGCTTGCTTCTCAGAGGACAAACGCGTTCTGACAATCCACGATGCGCCATACAGAATGCCAATTGAAATGTTACTGCAATTTACTGACGGGTTTCCATATAAATGGCAGATGTTAAGCCTTATATACGAGCTACTCTTATTTCCCTACATTTTGTCGTTGACAGATATCAGGAACGAAATATTTTTAGCTGACCGCACATTTTGTAGTGACAGAATTTTTAATATTAAATTGGTTTTATTTCCGAGTCCAGAAACAAGTTTATACAATATTTGATACGTATTCTGAGATGAATATCCTTATATTTCGTTATCAATTTTTGTTTCATACTTTTTCTAAATAAGTTTTAGGTATCTAAGCTTAAGATCGACATGTAGTTAATTTTTATGTACATAAATTACCCTTACATAAATTCACCTTGAAATTTTAACCTTTTGTCTTAATTTCATAAGAGGTGACGTTCGTGTTGCGATTATTATATTTATAGAGCATCGGCGTTGAACGAATCGAGTGGGTTTATCTTTAATCAAATGCCATGTTTCATTATACATATTTTGTAAATATAATTATTGTTAATTCTATAGCAATAAAGGGCAAAAGAATATCGTTTTGACGTAAAAATTCATTGGCAAGCAATTTTCGGGAGCAAAAGCAATAACGCGGGTCATTAAGTATATTAGTTTTGTGAGCAAATTAAATATTAGAGAGAGATAATAAAAGTAGTGGGTGAGGACGTGACTAATATGTCTCTGGGTGTTAGGCGATGTCGATCGTGGAGTTTATGTACATCACGTCCCGCGAGTTTGCTTTTCCAACGTGCAATGGCTACCTACCTCGCACGATTCTCCTTCTACGGATATCGAATCAAACTTCGATCGCGCAAAGTATATTTACAGTCTTTGATGTCGACAATAGCATCCTCTGGAGAGACCCCAGTAATATGATTACATGGTACTGGCGTTTTATTGGAAGTAATAAATTTATAACTTGCGCAGTGAAGTGGTTTAGTATGTTTTGTTTTCTTTCAAGTTTTAGAATCTTCTGTGTATTACATAATAAATACTGGAAACTTTGAGTGTATCTCTTTAAAGTCAACTTTTTGTCTTGAATTACGCTTTTTCAAACGGAGTTTGTTATTCAATCAGATTTAATTTACAGGTTAAAAACAAACCCTTAAATATGCAAAGATGAAATGCTGGTTCAGTTGAGATTTGAATATAAATTTAACTATATACCTCAATTTTAATTACTTCAAAGCTCAAACATGTAGAAAATGAATGTCTCATATTCACACAAAGGGTCAACCTTTGGAGGAAGGGATGTGATAATTATCAGCTGTGGGGATAACTTTCAATCATGTTAAAAGTTTGTCCTTTACACATATTCTCAACGGTTTAAATCCTTTTCTGAATATTTAACCTTACATTTTGATACTTAAATCGGGTGTATGCGTGTATAATATGTAATGTTTATAATTATTTTGTTCTAAACTAATTTTTATTATAACTGTAGGTTGATAAAATGCTTTAAAGTAGTCAAATACACAAATACCTCACTTTTAAAGTTAATAACTTTTTAGTGGTATAACACATCACAATATAAAATGCAATGGTGACTGACAGATTGATCTATCAACGCACAGAACTACAGTACCGATTGGACTGAAATTAAGCAAACAGATTAGAACCACTATGATGTAGTTATTCACTAAGAAAGAAAGTTGACAAATTCTACCCCCTAGGGGGATAAAATAAGAGATGAAATCCCGTGCCGTAAAAAATATTTTGAACTTACTTTACATACAAAAACTGTATTAATTAAAATGAATTATAAACTAATCACTTTGTCTCAGTAAGAAACCGTTACATAGGGTGTTATTATATTTTTATAGTTTTTTTATTTTGAACTGTTACTCGGGTCGTGTGCAAAAGCGTTTATTAATTTATCTACACATTAATCTTGCTATGGACTAAACATTCCATATACATGTAACATAGCTCTTTCATACGTTGAGAGTGCTTATCACGGGCTGGAATCTAACTGCTTTGTGACTCTGCCAACTACACAAATGACAAAATTCTACTAGTTGCAAAATGGATTATCTAGATGATAACCAAATACAGGGTTTGGCTATTATTTGTGTTAACGATGTGAGGTATTTATATCTGTTTCTGTTTTGATTTACTGTTAGCTTTATATTTAAGGAGGGCTCCCGAAATTTTCTACCTTGTAATTTTAAAGGCAGTTTCTTAACATTGACAATTTTAGAAATTTACGTATGGGTGAGACGGATTTCTGCAAATAATTTGTATGATAGATCATTTTCATTCGTTTTTGTTCAAACAAAACACTAATACAAATCTGTAAAATTATTGTGTAACCGTAATTAACGAAAGATGCAGATTGTTCAATGTACAAATTCTTAACCTGAAAGAATGAGAGGGTCTCAGGAAAGTGTAGGTATCACAAAAATGTGGGGTAGTATAGATTTCCCTTCAATTAGTTGATAAATTGGATCTTATCAGTTTTATGATTTGCTTCGCTACAACATAGTAGAAAATACAGTTAAGATAGAGCATCACAGTTTTCACAGACTCACGAAAAAGCGAGGATTCCTAAAAAGTAAGGTTTGAATACGCATAATATAGGGTTGCTTTTTTATCTAAATACATTACCATAGATTACTAAACAGTTACTACATTACTATCTGTGGCTTTGTATTATAAAGCTACATTAATACCGCGAAGAAATCTTGTTTGTTTTCACGGGTAGTCAAATGCGAAGAAGGAAAAGCAGATGTCGTAATTAAAGAGGTAATTGGTAAGGATGCGTTGTATGTACGCCTCTGCTACAATTAGCCGCCGAATATTACAGATAAGGATTGTCGTTAAAACGCCATAACCAGTTTTTATGTTATAGAGGTTAACTGAACTGGTTCGCCTGATGGAAAACGATCACCACCACCCATGAACGTGAATGCCTTGCCTGCTTCTAAGGATACTTTTACGATAATTACGTTCCATGCTACTATAACACAACGGTCTTTTGTGGGGGTGGGGTACCGGGGGGTACCCTCCCCGATGCGAGCTGGCCCAGTTCGTGGAGCAGAATGCTCACATTCATTCGTAGTTGTCTATAATAAAAAAAAATAGTACAAATGAAAAATAAAGTACAAACAAAATGTTATGATATCAATGACAAAACACAGAAAAAATCATAATTTGTTTTGATCATGTTTGATCATGTTTATCTTAAATAAAGTAAATCTGCTTTGCTAACACATTCGACAATAAATGATAAGTAATAGATTTATTTCTGTGCTTGATATTGAACTGGGAATGATATTAGATTCTAGTGAATTTTAAGCTTTTTATTACTTATTCGAAATGCTATCAAAGGATTTCTTTTCATTGCAGGCGAGTCTAATTCAATAAATGAAAAATCTTTTTAGGTTGTATATAATTATAGCACACATTCTTAAAAAAAATACACTATATGCGCATGTATTTGGATATATCAAAATACATGGACGTATATTGGAATTACCAAACATCATGGAAACGTCACAGTAGATCAAATCTTTGTAATTAGTGTGAAATGTGGGATGATAATATCTGTTTGGACTGGTTGGGACGAGAATATGGTATGTAACCGTAATGAATTAGTTCGTATTTAGAATTTGATGTTAGTGGATATATTTAGCTTTATTTAATACCACTCTAATCTACTTAATTGCAATTCCGAACATCAAAGTCGACAAACAGTTGTCGTTGTGTTTATACTAATTAATTAAACCTTAATACGAAATGTTTAAATGGACTGTGCTATTTATTGGGTTCTATGTTAAAAGTAATATCCTGATAATTTTGTATAATCAACAAAGGTATGCCATGGAATTGTTGTCATAATCACAATAGTTTCGCCGATTATGCTTACAAAGCAACGTTAATATCGTATCCATTCGTAAATATGTGAATAATTAATAACGATTGTGCATTGTGCACTTTTGTTGATTAATAAATAATGCTTTTATAAATTAAATGGAAAACTGAAAAATAGCACTTGAATACTAATACACTTATCCTATATATACCTACTAGTTCAATTGAAGTAGAGATGAAATCAGGATAAGAATGCCACAGTTAAAGCGATCTAATAGCCATATTTAACATTGCCCTCTTGATCTGCTTGCTAAACGAATTGGTTGCGAAATTGCTTTCTAAATTGGACTGCTTCGATGGTAGACAATTTGGCAAGACATTTGTATTCTTGCGGAGAAAAATAGCATGTACCGCGAACATCTGATAGGAACGCTGTTAGGTCTGTCGGCATAGCCTCGTGAAGTTGGGCCAGAGCCAATCATTCCATACAAGACGAACATCTCTTACTGATTCGGAGACTTCAATAGATCGACATTCAGGCCATCGTTCGAATCGAAAATAATATCATAACCTTCTGAAATTTAATAAAATAATTAGAGGAATAATTGGCATTTTCGATGTTTCATTTACAGATACGAAAACGTTTATACGCAATTTTGTCATGATAATGGTTACGCGGTTCTGTTATCGTCGTAATGGGAGTAGTAATGTCAACAGTTTTCCCTTATTGTCTATAAATTGGATGGCTCGGTAATTTGCACATTATGCTGTTTTTTAAATGGGTCTTATTTCGTTTTGCCTTTTATTTAAACTGAATTATACCGCATTCATTAGGAAGAGAGGGCGACGCGCAGTCTACTGTGTTTTTATTTTTCGTTTGCTGATTTCGAAATTAAGTCTCCACAACAATTGCTTTGTTAATAGAGCTGACGTGGTTAATGCTTTCCCATTATTTTTCGTAGATATGCAATGCAATTAAAGTACTGAGTTTTAAATTTGAACATCGGTTTATTTTTAAGAAGTATTTGTTATAGTTGTCATTTAAATTTATGATGATGATTCTGAACTCTAGAAAGATCTATTTTACCAGATGTGTATGATGTTCCAAATTGAACATGTAACTATATCATAGCCTTTTTCTTTAGATTGATGGAATGTTTTTTTAATTTTTGAAAAATATTTGAAGCAACTAATTGAAATTTTTGAAAAAAAAAATTTGATTGTAAGCGGGATTCGAACCCGCGTCTTTTCCGTATCGCGGCTACGCCTCTACTGTTGGCCATCCTTGATCCTACGCCAGTAATGGAATTTCTTCTCTCCTTCCGGTTTCATGTACCTAATGGACATGCCACACCATCAATTAAGACAATAATCAATGTGCATATGGGAATTCGATTTCTATACTAATCATTTAAAGAGCATCAAAGCATAGTCTTAAAATCTGAGGAACCTTATCATTGTAATCCTCTATAATTCATTATTCTTCTCATCTTCTCATATTTCGTTATGAGGGCCATAACAATAGAAATAAAGCTATTGACTTTTGAGTTAAGGTTATAAAGATGCGAAGATGTTTCTTTTTGCTATTTGCTCTTTGTGATTACCGTAAAACTTTGTGTGAAACCAGGTTAAATGCAAGCTTATATTCTCATTACGATGTAAGGTTCTGTGTGTCAAGTTTCTTAAAGATCGGAGCAGACAGATACAAACTACCCACGGCTTAAAGTCAATATTGGTAAAGTTGCAATATCTCTTGCAAGAAGTTTCTGCTGTAATGCAAAAGGTTTTTAGATATTGATAATTATGAAATACCATGTTAAATATTTTAAATAAAATGACAGCATAATACATCACATTAGTTTTTAATTAGAGATTTTATAAAATAAAAACTACAGAGGTTTGAGTTGAAATAGTCAATTCGCAAACAGAACTTTTAAATTCAGAGTCAGTGATGTCCACCTTACTTAATAAGGTCATAAACTCAGACGTCATAAACTTATCTAGGCGGTACAACATAAATAAATAAGCAAGCTTATTTTACGACGATATAAGAGAAGATTATAGCGAACTCGAAATATGTGTTATACCAATATTATAATTTAGGACGTTTGTACACTCTTTACATTAGAACACGGTAATTTGTTTAGGGATTATTGTTTTAGCCCGTTTATGAGAGCGTGACGTCTCCATATTTGTTTGTTGCTTTGTTGCTACAAAACGTCGCTGTCATCTATCAAGCTCAACCGAGGCCGTAACAGACGAAGGGAATAAATTACTAACGATCTATATTCATGAGTGACAATATCATTTTGACGTATTACTAACTGTACTGTAATGATATTGGATTCACTATGATCCTGATCGATATTACCACATTTAAATATCGAACTTACATTTTATTCATACGATGTTTAGTTAAAAATGGTATATTGATTCGTTTCTGGTTTATTGAATTGAAGAAGGGCTAGTTTTTTTGTCGAATTTTCAATAGTTTTTAATTTATTTTGTTAGAAATTACAAGAAATGTATCGTTTTTTTAACTTAATGTGTCTAAAATGAAAGAAAAATATTAATACGCACAAAAAACACATTGTACGTAACGAGTAAAAATATAAGCTGTATTAGAAAGTCGGCTTTAATCCAAATAAATCAATCCATATTGTTTTATTTGATATTTCATTCAAATGAAAATAAATCTGTTGTCTTATTAAATGAAGCTTTGTAAGCAATGAAGCCACGTTTGTAAAGTGAGATCATATTTTATTATTCAGCGTGAATTCGATTTTACGAGGTAAGAATAATGTAGGTGGGAACGTTATATATTAATAAGTACGAAACTGATTTAAAAGGGTTTTTTGCTTGGTGGAATGATGTTATAAATCGTGATATATTAAGTCATTGGTCTTCAAATATTACTTACTTATAAAGCACTTGATTAATAAAATACCACTCTACCAAACCTCGCCCGCAACAAGCAGTGAAACTTTTTTCATACATATTCAATCTGTATCCCAAACATACCGGTGAATTTTATTTAACATGTTTATTCTGTATAAAATTAAATATGAACATGAAAATTGTGTAGTGAAAAAATTAATCAAGGTGTAAATATTTTTCGGAGTACTGCATAAACGCTGAATACATATTGTATCTAAATATATATAGTTCTACTTATAGTAGAAGAACAGCTGGCTTTAAATGGCATAGGTGAAATTTAGATGAAATGCAAAACCTATCATTCGCGTTAATCTGTCTCCCGTAGGAATATCGGTATAAAAATTTGCCTATGTGTTATTCCAATTGTCCAGTTATCTACGTACCAAATTCCTTTGCAATCGGTTCATTAGGTGTTGCCTGAAAGTGTAACAAACATACATACACATAAACATACATCCATCCTCACAAACTTTCGCATTTATAATATTAGTTGGATAGGGTAACAGAACAGATAGAAATTCTAACATTGAGCAATTATAGCTCTACTTACCCGTCAGCTATTGTATAACGTTGAAAGGTATACAATCCTTGAAACTTCGTAAAACTATATTTCGGGTAATTCGCAACGGGAAAGGGTCCTTTAACATCTACCGACCCAACCTCATTGAGTTTTAAACCTCATAGACTAAGTGTCACTTTGATGTTTGGAAACAATGAACGGACTTGAGATAGCCGCCATTTAATACCCTGGGCTCCATCCTGATTTATGTCCGAAAATATTCCATAGTACGAATGGTCCTGCCGATTTCTATTTCATATCTCCATTATGAGTTTTATGAAGTTACTTATCTGAAAGTTGCTCCGGAATAATAAGTTTATGTTTCATACCACGTAAACTTTAAATAGAATGTAAATGGAAAGTTTTAAGGATAAATTAAATTTTAACAAAATTCAAACTAGTATTGAACTGATAAAATATTATCAATACTCCTTTGTCGATTTGGAATCTGACTACATAATCAGGAATTTATACAAGAATTAAAGATTGACAAACGATGTAAGCTCCCTAAGATATTAAATTATCTACTATTTGATACAATACTTGCCGAAATAATTTTTCAAGCAACACATAATTTAAATTCGTATTTTTTGTTTTTTTATTATTTATTTTAGTACAAACAATAGGTAAGAAAATCGCGTTTTTTTCTGAGCGTGTGCACGTGCAGTTCTTTGTTCCAATAGAGCCGGACGAGACTTATGATTGGGTGTATAATTGTGTGCATAAATATTCTAGCTTTTTTAGGCCGTTAAGTATAAAAATTATATTACTAGCATCCATCGATTACATTATGGTGAAGGAGAAGCTTACTCTTTACTATCGAGAGCTTTTAATTATTAATGCATCAAGTGATAGTTGAGCATTTACATATTAGCATCTAGATAATAGTTAAGAGATATAATGTTAAAAACATCGCATTATTCAATATTTAAATGCTTATTAAACGGTTAAATAAAGAGCCTACAACTCAAAATGCAATGTTGTTTTACCGCCCATTTGCCCTTTCGTAATTCGCAACAAATACATTATGTTATTATTTGTTCACTTAAAAATCATATCTCACATTTACTGGTCGGCTCATCACATTATTTTGTATGCAAATTAAATCAATGTCTATATAAAGGGCGATGGTGGACTTGTGATTGCATGTTTCACACGCAATTCGGCAATAAACTTGCAGCTACGGAACTGAAATTTCAACGCAACTTTATTTTTATCGTAGGAAGTCGTTAGACGCTATCTGAACCACCTCGCGCGTATTAACATACATAATTATAGGTAGTTTAACAATTGGAGCGGCGCCAACTCTATTCGACTTGTACATCTATTGTTAGTGTTACCTTTACGCTGATAAGAGATACAATCGACCTAATATTACTTGCAGTGACATTGTCATGTTCACCGTAATATATTGATATATGCTACGAATTTTAGTAATATATCACTTGTTTTTTGTATGTAGCTGATTTCGGAGTCGCATAAATATTAAATTTCCTCGAGGATTCCATAGGAATATATGCGAGAGTTGTTTGTTATAAGAAATTTCTTTGACGACATATATTGTCGATTCAGTTATCTGAAAATTGTATTTTAATATTAAAAGGAATAATTTTCACTTGGATAGTGCTATTTAATGAAAAAAAATAATTCAATAATTCAATAATTTATGCGATAAATTCGCGTAAATTATTAAGCAGGTCAGCGTAAATTACTAAGCAGATTTTTATAGACCTTCGGTATTCTTTTTATACAACACATCAATTATAGAATTCTCCCTAATAAAGATCTGAATTAACACTAAATTCACTATTATTCTCAAATACAAGTAACTATTTCGATGTGAACGAAAAACCTATAATTTTTATAACAGTTTACAAGAAAACAAAGAGATTGTATATTTTACTTTATTGTCAAGCACAAGGGTTCTGTAGCTGACATTTCGATTTAATACCTACCCTCGGTTTGATACAAGTCCTTTCAACGGTCCAGTTATTATTTTAAGAATTACTTACGAAAATACTTTTATTTCTGTTCTCTTTCATCCAATAAAAAGGGATTCTAAATAACTATATGATATTGAAATAATATCACGACATTAAATGATTTCAGAGTATACTCTGTATTACAGATCTTATTAAATTTTTACTTAATCCTGAAATTATTACAGGCACGTACCACAATAATATTTTGCGTAGAGACCTTATAAAATTAAAAATCATATCGCACAGCGAACGACTTACGAAAATGTAATAGTAGGTAGGTACCGAGTAGTTAAATAAAATTTCAATTATCCAGTCTCGTATATTGAATGAAAATATTATCGTTCGATTCAACGCTATAGCTAGTTTTTCTGCATAGAGTTAGTACTATTACAGACCGTTTTTAGAAAAGAGACTCGGTACTAAATGTTCTTTTGTACGTAACAAAGATCGGGAAAAATAGCACGGGTGAAAAGAAAGAGAGAAATAAATTTAGCAATTTATTGCTGACGCCTGGGTCCTATATTTGTTGCAAATGAAGACGGCACTGAGGTGACAATTTTCGGTTGGTGGAGCAAAATGACCGCTTTGGGAGTGAACGACGTCGTCTTGGTGTTGCGGTTGCCTATTTTTATTCGTCGCTGGATTTAAGGAGTGAATTTTAGTACCTACATAAAGTTTTTGCTAGGCAATGGACTTTTCTTTGTTGTGGCCTTTACGTTTTAATTTTTCATTTTTAAATAAGACAGATAGGCGATTTAAAATAATATCAAACACTTTTTATAACTGTGACAAAATTAAGAAATAGCCTACGTCTCTTCCACTTTAATTAACTTATAGATTGATTATTTTATAAGTATTTAGAAATTAAAGACTTTTTAACGGATTTTAAACGCGATTTATTTATTATATTATTAACCAAACACGAGAGACTGGTTAATAATATAATGAATTAATCGCGTTTTAAATCCGTTAAAAAGTCTTTTATTTCTAAATTTGTGATACTCGCGTAAAATCAAAAACTAGAAAATACTAATTTGTAAGTAATTAAGCTAAAAAAAACAAAAGACATATTTGTGTTAATGGTTATTATTGAAACTGGTATAGACATCTATTCAAACGCACAATTGACTAAACCTCATTGCTCTTGTAAAATATTATGAAAAAATGCTATCACAACTTGAAGTGCAATATGTTATCTCTATCCAATTCATTTAAGCATAATTATTAACAATGAGCAGAATTCAATTTTCAATATTCTTTTGGAATTCAATTCTACGGGAACGAACGTGCCAATTTGATATCAATTTAATTAAAAACTTGGTTCATTAGCAAAGCCATTGTATAGAGTTAAACGAAAGTTTCTCTCAGAGATATTCTTACATAAATGGTTTGTAGAAATTCATGCGTACTACGTGAGTGTTCGGTTTTCAGTTAGGTGGGGTTGTATTTAGTATGCAACTCGAATACTATTTGCGAGACATCCTGTTAGGTTTCCAATACATCTGGCCGAAGAGCGGTCCAATGGCTCGGTACGTGCACGCTTTTGCAATGCACACCACCCCTCTCGTGAAATAGACTTTTCATGTACATTAAATGACACAAAACTGTTTCCTTTTCATTCAAGACTCGCTGAATCAAACTTGAGTACGGTGCAGCCCGATTGTATCTTCTGATGGTATACCATCATATATGATTTCATGTACGATTTATTTACAATTTGGAAAATAAATAATTCCCTTTAACATCAATTCCCCTAAATTGGTCAACTCTTTGAGTGTAACTCGTACATCTGTGATAAAATTCAGAATTAAATTATTCTGCAAACATTTTATCAATCAAACAAAAATAATTTTTATTTAATTCAACCGTGTAAATTTATAAACTGTGTATATTTTATTTTAAACTGTGTGGTGCAATGTTCCGAAAATACATTCAAGATAACTTCTATTATATATACATTACAATTGTCAAAGATCATAATAATATAGAACGTTAATTTAAGCAAGACAGAGTACTATATAGAGACTTTATTGGCAGAACCATACTTGTTTCAATTTAAGTTTTCTCTTTGTAAGATTGTTATACTAAAATGTTACGTTAAAATTCTGTTGCAATTTGCTTTGTTCCCTCAAAACTGATTCTTGTAAGGGATGAACTATTTTACTTCATATCGCTCTAGGTTGTTCTAGGTTGTACTGCGATTTATTTGCCTATTTGAAGCTCCGCTGTCCCATCCCAACGTTCGATGTACGTCCCATGCAAATTGAAAATCAATGAACCGCTGAATTCAATTTAATATGAAAAGCCATTCTTCGTGTTTGAACAGAACTAGTGCTACGGGCAAATGTTTAAAATATAGATAGATCCCTCCAGGCTGCCCCTTGACTAAAGTAAGCTCTTCAATATATCGAGGAATTTATGAATTTTATTTTCAAATTCCTATAGTCCAATTGTATTATGTGATCGTTTTATTTTTTAGCCACTCGTTATTTGCATAAATGAATTTTGATATATAAATTCAAAAATTATTAGATTCTTCCTCTTCTTACACATTTTTATAAATGTCGATAGATTGTTTGACATTGACAGCTGATGATGGATACTGTTACAAAGTTGGGGGAGGTGTTTTTTCGTAGAAGGTCTACGATCACTTCGTAGCTCTAAGCGATTAATTTGTTGAATGTTATAGTAATATAACCAATATGGGAATATATTTTATATCTTTAATCGTGTTTATCAAACCATTCAGGTAAAAAAAGTCAGACAAATACTGAAACGTAATGATTTTGTGTTTGTAAACATTTCAAAGAGTTGGTATTTGTTGACATTTTCCATCGAAATTGTTTTCCAAGGTAACGGTGCTAATTAACTTAATTATAATCAGACCATAAAGAAATGTTTTAAAAAGCATTCTTCGTTCAGTTAAACGATATTGAAATTTGAGATCTAATATAACAACAATTATTTATAACAAAAAATCTAAACTAAAATTTTCAGAATTAGACCGAATTTAAATAGGACCAAATGGCTAGCATCCGCTTTCAAATATAAAAAGTAACATAAAAATCGGTTTACCCAGTAAAATTATGAGGTAATAAACACAAAATACAGTCGAATTGATAATCTCTTTCTTTTTTGAAGGTGGTTTAAAATATGCACATACTTACTGTACATATAAGGTTCGTGAACGTACAACACGAATATTTAATTAAAAGGAACAACAGAAATTCATATGAATATACGAAAGGGAATTATATCTTTCGATAGGCAATGCAGGCGCCGAAAACAGAGTTAAATTTGCATTTTATTTTTCAAGTATTTAATTAAATGTAGTTTTATTTTATACTTGACTGATAATTAAAGCACTTATGTAAACTGTATTGAATTTATTGAGCATTCGTTTGAAATTGAGGAATTTATTTTTAAGAGCTTGTAACGAATACACAGCAATTAACAATAAATCTAAAGATGATAATTATTAGAAAATCAGTATTTTCCAACCGATGGATTATCACGAAATGCTGAGATAACTTCTTTTATTAAATCAAAAATCGTAATTATCGTTCTGCGAAGGCGGCGCCCGCCACTCGTCCTCTCGAGTCTTGTCACGCCCGTTTGATACTCAAGGCATGAACTTAAGGCAATTAGACGCCTATAATTACCATGTTAATTACAGCAGTGTTCTTGTTTCTCATCTTGCTATTCCGACCGTTCGTTGTTATATAAACATAAATTCGTTTGATACAAAGTAAGCGCTAATTAACGAGTGTTATAATGGTTATAGACAAATAGTCTACTTTACAAAATATGTTAACTAAAAGGTGAGGTGACTTGGGGGTTGCACGATTAAAAAAAAACCATTTTTGATTGATGTCAAGGTGTTTAGGGAAAATTAGGCTTTGTCGCAGAACTTCTTACAGAGGCTTTTCAAATGACAGAAACTTTTAAACTCATAATGACACCAAAGAAGGTTCCCATTTTGGATAATCGGTTTTTTGTTATTACGATTATTGTTCTATGATTGATACAGACAATAACAACATTTTATTAAAGCTGCGCCCCGCTGTTTCACCCGCGTAAGTCCGTATCCCGTAGGAATATCAATATTATTCCAGTTGTCCAGCTGTCTACGTACCAAATTTCATTGCAATCGGTTCAGTAGTTTTTGCGTGAAAGTGACAAACACACACACATCCTTACACACTTTCGCATTTATAATATTAGTAGGATTTTAAAAGAGGTAAATATAATACTAGGTAAGTTATTGGTTAATGATGAATTCTCCGAATCTGCAAGTATTTTTATATTGTAAATAAATTAAGATACGCTTTTTATAGCTTTATATAAAGAAAATTGTTTACAAAAGCAAGGTTGAAATCTTTTATCACCTACGTCAACTTCCTTTATGGTTGAGATAAAAAAATCAATCTATGTCTGACCATGACCGAGGCCATCAACATACATACATTTTTCAAAGTTTTTTGTAAAATATTCTCTTAATTAGTGGTAAAAGTGTAACATACTTTGTATTTCTACACAATAAGTATTTATAGTTTTATACCAAACATAACACTTAAAGAATAAAAAACTATTTTAAACCAAATTGCAAAAGATTTATTCGAAAGGTATTAGTTTGGTTTAAACAATTTTGAAATCGAAAAAAAACATACAAAAAAAAATAACATAAAGACTACGAATAGCATAGGGAGGTTTACGAAGTCTTTAGACATGTCTAGTCACGTAACTATTGTGACTCGAAACTCGAAACACGAATCATCATCATCATCAGCCATATATGTTCGCACTGCTGGGACACAGGCCTCCTATGAGGGTACAGGCCATAATCCACCACGCTGGCCAAGTGCGGGTTGGCAGATGACACATGTCGTCGAACTTTTGATTCTTGGACATGCCGGTTTCCCCACGATGATTTCCTTCGCAGCAGTGGTTATGTTATCAAGTGTGCAGATAAATTGAAAAATCAATTTATTTCCTGCACGCTCGCATGGTCCCGTACCCCGACTTCTCGATTTTGAAGTCCGAGGTTCTCACCACTGAGCCACCACTGCTTATAGCGAAACACGAATAATACATATTTATTACATAATGAATAAACTTCGTTATTATATTAACAATAGTTAATAACGGATTTAATAAATAAAAGTTAATGGGATTATACTTCATAAATACAAACTAAGCCGGGATCATCGATTGAATTATAAGATATTACAGCATCATCAATTTATTCTGATTATTAGTATAGAAATGAATTTTCAAAGTTGGTATTGTTCGCCATAAAGCGACTTAATCTCACCTGCAACGGTAGTCTTGTTAATACATTATGATATATTGTGTCATTTATTACAGTGCCATGCCATTGTGTTTATTGTCTAGTTTTGTTAACATTGTATTATCGTCTTAGGTGTAACTTTGTATATAATCGAAGTTCTCGTCGCTACTTCCATATTAATATTTGAAACTTACCATATGTTCGTAAACTATCCACATTTAAAAGTTAAAAAAACCTGTCAAACTGTTATTTATTTTTATAACAAAAGGTGGCGATGCATGTGTGATCTGTAATGACTTTCATTTTCGTAGTTAACAATGATTATTGTTTGATTATACACATTGTTTTTATATAGTTTTTTTTTAGATCAAAATGATATGCACATATATAGCGAAAAGTTAATATTGGCTATTACATACTACATTTATGTTAACCATTTGGTTGGAATGTACTTCTTAATTATGCATTTGCATAATGATACACGATAATTGGTAATTATTTTATAATTGCATTAATAATAAAGTATTCACGGCGGAACGGTTGAAAATAAAAGCGAACACAAATGACGTAATAGCCATTTTTAAACGTACGAAATGTATGAAACATTATAATGGAAAAGATAATGAGATATGAAGCTTAATTAACCCGCTAGTGAGCTTCTACATTTTAGCCTTGTATGGAGTGCACGTGTAATTAAAAATCGTTCTAAATTATTCAAAATATAGCAATAGTTGGAATATGACAATTAATTTGTTGTCCTAAACTTATAATGCAATGCAATAAATTCTTATATTTGCAACGATCGAGCATTAGTTTCAATTCAGATGCGTTGTCCGCTTTTGTTTATCTGATTCTAATTTGATGCGGTTTTCATTGTTAACTAAAAGATTTATCTTATAAAATTAAGGCACGTTTCCTTTTCCTCACCCTTCCCAGTTCATTATTCCATATCCCTTACCAGTTGTTAATTCTTTCCTTATTTCTTACCCCTTAAAAGCGGATAGCGCTTTTGCACAGGCACTGTCAGGCAAACAACCAGGGTATTTGCCCGCTATGACACGAAAAATATATTGTATATAGAGAAAAAATCATGTTTGGTGATGAAGCCTATAAACAAAGTATTGCGTTTACTGCGAATGAGCCGAAACGAATAAGCCGATATACGTAAATTTAATAGAGCCCAAAAATGTATATTTTAAAAAAGTTCGCAATAAAATGTATCTTTTACCTAAGGTTGGCTCTTTTTAACCACTTTTATCTTTTAGTAATTAGTTTAAAATGTTACCTTGTTGGCAAAGCTGATTCTCATTATAACTATTAATCCTTATCAAAATATGTATATTAGACGATGTAGATAGTTATATTAGTTTTCTTGGGCATTCAATGTAAATAACAATAATTGTCCTATATCTCTATTAATTTAAATGAATGATTAAATAAGATTAAAATTACATACAGCTAAAAACTAAATTTAGGGGTAAACGCAAGGCCGGGTCGCTAGCAGAAAATATTATTTTTAAAGTTTTTTAAAGTGCATTTTCTGATGTATTTTAAACGTCAACCCGTGTCCTTCGCAGCCTGGAGTGAAATTCCGTTTCAAATTGAATGAGTTAGACTAAAAAGTGCCTGATCCCGTGAAATAATTTATTTGCAGTCGTTTTAGCTTATAAATCTTTATTCTCTTACTGCCTTTCTGGAAATCTACTTAAATTTACTTATTTCCCGCCTTTCCAAAAATACACATAACAAAATCGGTTATATACGAATGACTGCATAACCGCTAAGCTATTAACTGTTTGTTGTTATAGCGGTAACAGAAATTTATCATCATCACCACAGTTCATGAGATTGTTCGAGGGCTTAGTGACAATAGGACTGATAACCAAACAGACAGACGGACAGACAACGAAGTCTTAGTAATAGCACATAATACGGTCCCATTTTAGCCTTTGGGTTCACCTATTAAGTTTCCATTTTTTTATTAATTGTGCCCTTTTTGAAAATAAATGTTAAAATATTTAACATAGCTGTGAATTAATACGCGGTGGAAGAGGATTTCATCAGAGAGTCAAAATAATTCTACGTGGGTGAGGTAATTAGGGAGATACAGAGATTTGTTTACATTATTTAGAAAAGCAGGCGAGTGTGTGATTACGGTCGGTGTTTGTATGCGAAATGTTTGTTATAATCTACCACGCTCGCTGTTGCCATCTGCGATGTCTCACGATATTCATACTTTTATATTAATTTCACGCTGTTTTGAACGAGGTAATATTAAATAGATGATTTTGCATTACTCAGATTCTTTTCTGAGAAGCACGAACATTCCAACATGAAAGGATATGACATTTTATTATCTATTATCGAGGCCACTGAATGTATTTCGCATAGGAAGAGTAAAGTAAATTTCATATTTAATTCTAAAACATTCTATTACAACAAATGTGTAGCTAGTAGTTTGTTATTGTTCATTCGTCTCGTTGTTTATTGTGTAAATCAAATAAGTAACTTTTTTATCGTGGTTTTTATTACACAAAACTCTTTGTTTACTCCAATATTTACTTCAGGCAGTGTGTAAATAATAAAGTTTAAAATTTCCGCACGCTTGTTTATGAAAGCTCGCCAATTCATTACTTTATTTGCGTAATAAAGCCTGAACGGGTACCGCCTGTGTACATTGGGATATAAATTACCTTTAATTTAGGTGAACGATCCAGAAAATATGATGATGTAAAGTTTTCATCAAGGTTTAATAAAACAGTGGGGTAATGGCGACGGGGCGCGTGGGGTGCGGGGGCGGGTGGCGTCTCGGTAACAACCTGCCTGTCACGCTGTGCACCTACTTGTTATCAAAATTGATGTGCTGAACTAAGTTTTAATTGGAAAATTTAGTAATGAAATCATTTGGCGTTACAAATAGGATCTTACCTTATCTATTTTAATGAAAGGGCAATATTCTGTGCGGATAATGTGAGACCGCAGAAATAGTTGTATGAATACTGAACAATAATTCCGAGGGAATTAAATAATTACAATACATTCTTGGTATTGTAGAACTAAATAAAAACATAATGCAATAAAAACGAGAATGATCATTGGTATGTAAAGTTATAAATTTTGAGGCAACGATGTTGATATGGCATATCCGTATTTCTGCCAAAATAACTTTCTTGAGTAGTTCAATTGCTTTATGACATGTGTATATGCTCCCTTCACCGCTTCCGAACACGCTCCGTCGACTTTATGGTTGAAGTAATGTATATATGAGGTCTTACTGAACGCGAGCAAATCATAATGATCCATATGTATCTCTGTCTTCAAACTGTGCCTGTGGGAATCGCGCGTAATATAAAATTTCAAAACGGGTTGCAAGTGTGATGTCGAGAAAGTAATCCGCGAAGAAATACGCTACCTACTGGTTCCACATTTGTAACTTTGGAATCTCCATTTCTCTTTGACTGCTAGTCGTTTCAGAAGCCACTGGCTCCCCCGTGTGTCGTCTAGAAGCGAGGCTCATAAAAATTCGCCGTGCGGAAGTTTCATTCTAACGTGTCACGGCGTCGTGAAACCGAGCAGGGCAGATTCTTTGCTATAAAATTATAATTTATATCTCATTTACCGAGGCATGCAAGTTATTTGATGCCAACGAGGATGGTTTGGCACGAAACTGATGTATATAAAAAGCAAATTGGCTGAATTTTAAGATATTTTGAGGTTATGTGCTAAATAGTATTGGTTTTATTTTACGACATAGTAGTACTATAAGCGGTAAATCTTATAAATATTATGACATTTTTAATCGTCTTCCAAAAGGACGGTGACTGTCCTTATTATGCCAGATTTAAAAATAATAATTTATATTTCCCTCTTCCCTGAATCCTTTAAAAACAGGAAGACATATTGAAGAATCGTATAGTGTGTTTGGAGGGCAGTTTCTCAACTATAGTTCATATATGGCGTTAAAAATCAATAGCAATATATGGATGTCACCTGATACATATATTGTGTTCAAACAATTCCCAAAACAATAAGCAACAAAAAACATTTATAACTAATATGAACTTAATGAGAATCGATAACATCACAAAGATACATATATCAAGACAGCATAATATGTCGGTACACTTATGCCTTTTATACTCTTTCTACAAGCCGAAGACATAACGTGACGCAAATGATTGTTATGACTGAAATTAGAGGAACTTTCGTTAAGTGATAAATAAAAATGAAATATCATTAGGTATTTCATCCATCACGGATGTTGCTGTCGAGCACCATGTGTTCAATTTCAACTCTGCGACACACGTTTCCACATACAAAGTTCTCGGATGCCCAATATGTGGTGCAAATAGTATTTTATCGCACTGTAACAAGGGTGACTGTATAAAATTAACCAGAGTACACATGCTCGTATTACATAGAAGCGCAATTAAGAGCTCCCTGTACGACGCTAGGTTGAAAGAACCTGGTTCTGACTGGGCGATGTTATTTTTATTTTGTGTCGGAAAATTGTTTGCTATAGCAAGGAGTTCTGGAAATTCTTTTAAGAATAAACTAACATTCTTGTGCTACATGATACCTAAATATATTTTTATTATCACTGATACTATTTTTCAAGATTAGACGTAGGAACATAATTTTATAGAGCATAATGTATGACAATATTCGATGAGCACTAATTACCTAAATAACAACGACATTACGACACAAAAAAATCACAGTGCCGACGGATATTCAGATAACCAAGGGCACTAAGTAACTTTTCCTAGAACTGATAAACTAACAAATCTGGACAACTTATCTGGAATAGGTAATTTATCTAAAGAAATGACGTGACCTAAACAAATACGACTATTTATATGACCATCTTGTATCTACGCTGAAATTGTACGCGATTATTATAACAGCATTCGGAATCATAGTTTCCAATTGTCATTTATTAACATGATAATCGTGTTATTAGAGTAAACTGGAATAGCATAGTTTTATTCCAAATACCGTTTTCATACTAATTACGGCAGTTAATACGCGGGAAATAGTTTCCAATTTAGTAGTTTCATTTGGATGGCGTATCGTGGGCCGAGGCCCAGAAGGTCTATCGCAGTATTAATGCGCTGCGGTTTGGAGCCGGTCCACATGCAGAGCCGCCGCAAAAGTGTTGGGTCGCTGTTGTTGTTCAAATTGTTTTTAACTGACAAACTCACGCCTGTATAGCGCCATAAAATTCTATTACAAACACAACGGCCGAAACGATATTCTTTTTACATTTTATTCGGCGCGGTAAGATATTTCTAATGTTTTTCGAAAACGGCATCATAGAAATGAAGACTACTTTATCATAAATATATATAATGAGACTTTATTATAAATATTTCCTATATACAAGTTGTCTTGTAAGAGGAATTGGCTTTATATTTCTATTTGCTTTTAAGTTATAATTACATTTCCTTTGCAGCATCTATTGAAGAATAAGAAAATATATATACAACGATATCGGATAATCTTGAAAATGACTTTCATAAATCTGTATTTTACAGACATCGGACTTTCCAATTGAGTTGAAGAAAATCTATTTCAGTGATACTTAAAATATTCAAATATTCTGACGATATACTTTAGCCACAAGCTTCGAGTCGACATTTCAGAATGGAAATAGACCTGTTCGTGCCTACAAGGGGAATATTCGACATTTGGCACAAAATGATGATGCAAATTTCATGGAAAATGCCAAATATTATGCGCGGTTAAGTATCAATGCCAGAATATTGCACCCAGCGGATATATTTCTGGTTATGAATTTTAACATAGTGTATAAGTACGTTATTTATTTACAACATCATTATGACGAAGTTTTTTTAACACGTAATTTTACGTATGTAACAAAATATACTGCAGCATAGTTCTACTAATATTATAAATGCGAAAGATTGTAAGGTGTGTGTGTGTGTGTGTTTGTTGCTCTTTCACGCAAAAACTACTGAACCGATTGCAATGATATTTGGTACGTAGACAGCTGAATAACTGGAATAACATATAGGCAACTTTTTATCCCGATATTCTTATGGGTATGGACTTACGCGAGTGAAACGTCGGGGCGCAGCTAGTATTTTATAAAAACAAGTTTAGGCATTGGTCATATTTCCAAATCGTTATAAATATACACAGCAATTTAAATACAACAAACGACTATAACAGTACACTCCACGTGCGAGAATCATGTTTCCATAGTTTGCTCATAAGTAATATTAGTAACAAAGTGACACAATGAAAACCACATTTGTGTTACATTTCAGTATGCACATCCACGTTGTTTTGTGTTATTTATGCTGTATATGAAAATTTTAGTATTCGTTAATTTGTAAGTGAACAAGATACAATGAATTTATGTGTAAAGTTAAGAATTTATGGGCAGCTGCTTTATTTTATCATTCCTATTAGGTACATACCTATCGCATACGTATGCGATGAACTATAGATATAATTTTCTAATCATAGAAAGACATATCAATGTCTGTGTATTTTCATGTATGCCTGTTACTAATATTTGACAAGGTATGGAAATTAATGATGTTCTTTGAAGAGAGATTTCTGCATATGGCTACAACTGGAAAACACAGAGACATTACAACTTTGATCTAAAATAAGGTTCTTATACCTTATAGATCTTGATAGCAATTAAAGGATTTAAAGATAAGAAATTGTCTCACGAAATCCAATAAATGTATTATGAAAATATCCTATAGCATGTACGTAAACGCATAATACTACATTTTCTAACAAAAGGTATGCTACATAAATTAATTGGAAAAATCACGAAAGCATTTGGAAAACGAATTTTCACACGCTTGGTTTATCCGCTTGTAAAGCCTTTTTAAATGAAAATACGTTTATTTATGTTAGTGCTCCGAATAGCTCTGGAAACGTAGTGTTACCCATTGCCTTTTTTTCAAGCAAAGCGTAATCTATTGGCGGATAAACAAAGCTTTAGCTGTACTTGAGAATGTGGTATCTACTGTTTAAACAAAAAAAAAAAAACTACGGCAAATATTTATACTGGACATATAAATATACATATTTGTACATTCAATATTTAAATAATGTTTCGAGAAATATCTTACGACTTTTAATAGCATTTAGGCTTTAAACACATTTCGACTTCGATAAAGCGTCTAACACACAAAGAAAGGAAAATATTATTTTTAATTTTCTCACGATATAATGATGTTGCAAGGAGATATTGCAAATTTGCATTGTTCATCACTATGATATCACTGTGATATTAAAGAGCAATGAATTATCATCAGCATAACTTCTAACATTCGTAAACGATGATCCTAACGCAATGAGTTAAATACATCTAACATCGCTCATTAATAATTAACATTCTGTTAGGTATGCAAGTAATAGTTTCTACATCTCTTGTTAGAAGTTTGTGTGAATTGTTAAATTCCATTTCTGTAAAGCTATTCTGTACCTCAGGCGTATCTACTTCGTAACTAGAAATTAATAATGTATGTCTAGAGACCGTACATAGTGGCGTTATTAAGTACCAAATAGGAAGGTACGACAAGTGAAGCATGCAGAGCTTTGTAATGACTAATTTAACTATTACTCAGTAGTATGAGATTGATGAAGGGTCGGTTCATGTAAGGTTAAGACATTTCGCATGGCAATCATTTGTCCTTATTGCGTCCTAAATACCACAGGTATAGCATTATATTATCTGTGCCAGAGGTTATGTATGCTGTTACTAGCCGCTATCTATGAGCTTGTTTATAGTGTAAACGAGATATAAATCTGTATGTCAAATGTAAGTTCATACTTATATATCGGTCGATCTGTTGTGTCCAAAATATCAAACAATTAATAATTTATTTATCAAAGAGGATATTTATAGAATATTTAAAAACAATACAATGTTTGTTTTACATACGATACAATTGCGTTACAAAAGGCCTTATCCTTTTTATCACCCATTTCAGCCCCTTCTTTTCCCCGCTTATACTTTCTAGGTGGCAATCCATTTGCAGAAGTGTAAGGCCTCTGCAAATGTTGGTTTTGCCCACTGTAACATAAAAAACAGAATTCTATCCTTTTAAACATAAAGAAATAAAGCAAAACTAAAGACCAATTACAAAATTAAGTCGTCCGGCGTAATTATTTTAACACAGCACTAATTTAAAAGAAAGATGGATACTTTTCTTGCAAGAATAATTTGAAACTGAGCAGGATTAATTTAAATAATTCCTATTAATATGGAAATATTCGTACTTTTTGTCGAATAGAAAAAGGGATGGGTTTCATTTGAAATATCATCCTATGAAAAAGAATCAATAGAAACCTTTATTAATTTACATATTGTCTTAAAAGGTGAGGAGGGCTATGATAGTGGTATGAGATAATCCACCTGATATATAATGATAAATATATCACCACACCTTTAAATCACTACCCACACCGTAAACAAAATTAATTAAGATTAAATCCATTTCATAATAATCACGATCTTATGTTACAGTATTTATAACCTTTTTGTTCCAAGCTCCGGTTATTTTTAACCAGAGTTGATCCAAAAATAAAACTGAATGAATTCTACGTAATATACCGGGCTCGGGCTTTCATTCGATAACCTTAATATTAAATTTCATTTTCAAACTTTTGGTCAAACTGTTCTCCGTACGAATCTCCATGGGATATAATTATTTTAAATAAAACTTGTTCTAGCGACGAGGTCAATGCTTTGGCGAGAAAATATTCGGGAAGTATATTTTTACATTAACATTTCAAGGGTTATATTATAATCCACTGAATTTTGTAGCTAAAGAAATTTGTTTGGTTAAATAACAGTAGAACTATAGCCGATGGTGCCCTTGATATGAGGAGAGAACGGTAACCTAACAAACTACAACATCACCCATGTTCATTTGCATCTTAGTAAAAATAATATATTATCACCATATAATGTACTCCGCGAAGGCTAATAAATTATTCCAAACATAATTGCGAATATTGTAAAAGGATTTGAAAATTGGGGAACCTTTTTCAAATTATATGTGTATAACATACATAATACTTTGTCCTTTAAAAACATGATCGCTCCCAAAAAGGCGGGTATAATGCGTACCAAAAGCTTTAATATAAAATTGGATTTCGTGCTCCATTAATTTTCAATTTGCGTGATTGCAATTTTCGAGGTTTTCTTCCAAAGTCGTCTGGAACTACAGTCTCCAGCAAAATAGGAACACGCTCTTCAGATGAGATTGAAATGAATGCTAAATCCCTTTTCATTCAAATATTTTAAACTAGGTTTAGCTCGCGATTGCCTTTTTATCGGTGGATTTCTTTGCAGTGAATATTTTGCGACTTTAAAAACTATTAAATAATATTTATATAATTTTAGGAACCGTTATTGAAAGACTCTTTTACAAAACTTATGATATCTCAATCCTGTTACGTCCAGGATAGTCACATTAAACGTTTATGTCCAATACGAAAAATTCAACTGCGAAAATTCTGGAAAGAGAGATAAAGTAGGCATTGATCGCATCAATTAATCGCATGTGGCGCCGCATCTATTTTTAATCACGAATTACAGTCTCATCTTGACGTGGTTAATGACAGATTGATAATCATCACAAATTGATGTCACATGAGCAGATTCTATGCGATGAACTTAGATCATATAGATACAACTCGAGGGTGGTGGTCAATCTGTCGGTCGGTAATATAACGAGCGTATTTTAACAGAACCAGCTTATTGTTGCATATTTGTAATAACATAATCTTAATGATTATAGACCTTGATTATTCAAGACTATTATTATTGGTTTGAACTGATGTCCCGACAGATGAAGAAAGTTCACAATTACATTTAATATATTGATATTTTTGTTTGATAGGAATTGGGTGAAATGACATTTGGTACCATTAAAAATCTGGAGTGGTTTTCTTCTTCGAAATCTGGTCGATCTTCCCTCAGGGACGTGTCACTTATTGTAGAAAATATGTTTTGTAACACGATAACATCTATGTTGTGAAATTGGCGACGACGTTGTCGAATTACAGAGCTGTAAATGTGAAGGTATGATTTACAGTTACTATTATAAACTACACACTGATATATTTATTTATTTTTATTAACTACTAGCTTCCCGCCCGCGGTTTCGCGCGCCTCCGTATTGCCCTTACCTTTTTAACCTTCCCTGTTCCCTGGAATATTCAGAATGCACCAGCCATTCTCGAGCTTTAGCGAAACTAACGAACAGCAATTAATTTTTAATTATAAGATAAATATAATTAAGTATTATGAGGAAAACAGCAAGCCCCGCTAGCAGTGGGGCTTGCTGTTTAATAAATCATCCACAAACATCGCATATCCATATTATCTATATCCATATTGGGTAAGAAAAAAAAACCAATGCCTATTTATAACTGGCGGTCCGACCCGGCTTATACGTAGCATATACATAATAGTGCAGCAGTAGCAGTGATACATATATAGCAGGATAGACTTCCTCAATAAATGGGCTATCTAACACTCAAAGAATTTTTCAAAACGGACCAGTATTTCCTGAGATTAGTGCGTTCAAACAAACAAAAAAAGCTTCAGCTTTATAAGGTTAGTATAGATATTATTTATTATATAGCCAATGGCACTACCACAATTCTAATGATTACGACGACACCTCATTCGACAAAATGCGTCAAACGGTTTGGGCTGTAGGGCGTGCAAAAGAAATGGAACTGCATACTTACCCTCGAAAAACATTACCCTCCTTTTGTCGCAATCTGTTCGCAAAAAATACAGCTTTGTCCAATTCGATATTCCACAGAAATATAATGACTTTAATGCTTCGTATTACACGGGTAGTGTGCTTATGTTCCAAGCCATTTGTCGAGGGTAAGTTTAAACGGCGAAAAAACGTGACAAGAAAACAGAACTGTCACATTAAGCTTTCTTTATGTCCACCGCCATAACATTTTGTATTGTGTAGATTAAAAGATAATGTTTATAGCTTATGTAAGTGCTCAATGGCTAAGTATAATTTTATTTGCTGAACTCTGAAACTGTTTCTAAAACTGCGATCAGTATCCATTTTGTTCAACAGATTACAAAATATATATTTATTGCATATTGTACTCGATCCAGTTCTCCGTTTTGTAATTTAAATTCCTTATTCGTAATGGGCTGACAACGCCTTATTTATGTGGGAAGAGAAAGGGAAAGGTAAATAAAATTGACTTTTTACCTGTAAGCCACCCAGGGGCATCCGACACAATACAGCTATTTCGAACTAAGTCCTGCGGGTTAGATACACGGGAATGTAAAAGGCTTTTGAAAAAGCGCCTATAGTTTTAGGTGTAGGGTTACTGAAAGGTGCATTATTCTGTATTTTTATGGTTTCTAGTGTAGATATACGTATCCTGTATGTGCGGTATGCACTTCATGAATCTATTCGTATGTTGATTTTTATTATTTCATGACTCACATTTTCACCTAGTTATCATAGATTTTTTTTATATTTGAATATCTAGAACTAGGTATTTGAATTGAAACTTATGCTACACGTATTATACGATACAAGTTTTTTAATACATAGATAACATACTTGTATCGAGAAAATAATTCCACTACATTTGGCTTCTTCGACTTTATTAGAGGGCGAACTATTTCCCAGTAATTTATTCCCTTGTTTATGTAAACCTCTTCGATTAACGCATTTCTTTCAGTTGCGTAATTTGTTTTTGGGCTGTAATTCCGTATATTTGTCTTGTAATGGAAACGGCGCGTGACCAGAATTTCTACAACTGTGTATATTTCTAATGTAATGAATTGAAGGGTATATTGAAAATGTAACACAAAATGATTAAATGCAAGATTAATTTTACTATTATAACCTATTTTGATAATTCCTGAAAGCTGGTTATTTTATTTCTTGACCTAAAATGTTAAATGACAGAGCGGAACCTCCAGACACAAGCATTCTTTTTGCTTACTAGAACTGTTCCAATCACCAAATAGTTTAAGACATTAATTTAAAGAATTAATTAAATAATTTGCATTTGAATTTGGTGTACTCCCGTGTAGGCACAACACATCAAAAATGTTTGGTAAAAATAATTATTTATTTATTTATGTTTTTTGATACTGACAAAAATATATTATGCTATTTGGGGTAATTTTTTAAGGCTATCCGCGTACATGTTTCGGGATGTATTTTTATTCATCAATTTTAGTGGTAGAAGACTAAAATAAAATTATAAAGGCTTTTAAACGAAAACGTTAAACAATATAACAAATCAACGAAGTGAAATAAGATAAAGATTATAGCCCAGCAAAATGCTCTTTAAAAGCGATCCTCAAATGTTTCTTGATTTATCTCAAAGGGTAAGAAAGTTCTAATTTATGAGATATATTTGATTAAAAGTTAACCGTAGCAGAATCTAGGTACCTGCAATAATTGTAAATGGACACTTCAAAAAGTCTTGTACAAATTAAATATAGCTATGGATAATCACGGTAATTTTAAGTTAATAGTAAATTTTTAACCTATGTTAGGTAATAAATTGATAAAAATAGATATTCTATTAATAACAAATTTATAAAGTTTTAAAAATTTCACACACAAGTATAATATTGAACTAAATGGGAAATTCCTAATTGACAATTAAAAGTAAAAACGTCCAGTTGAGCCATCAGCGATAATTATATAAAGCTTTAAAGCGCAATTGCTAATAAAAGTAAAATGAATCCGATTAAACACCGCACGTTCGCTCCATTTGGCACGATAAAAGTTCGATAGAGGCCCATACATTTTGAATAGGGAACAAAAAAATTAAAACTATGCACTGAATCATGGTATCCATTTATCGTTGGACATACCCGGAGGATTTGGCAACCGAAACATGATTGTGCACTTAGCCGGAGGCTCGGACTCCATGTATTTCTAACATTACACGCTTCCCCTCTTCGCATGCTCGTTTATATGTAATTACAACAAAAATAACAACAATTTTATATACCCTGCAAAGGTGTGTTTACCTTAATTGTGTTTCTTTGCGTTTTATTACTTTAGCCATTTTCTTGATATAACGGTGGTAATGTTCAGAGAATGAGTTAATAAAAATAAACTTTGTAATCCCCTGTTTAACTCTACTGGCTATACTTTGAATTACTTAAATACTTTACGATTGGATTATGGTTCATGTTGTAATGATTATCAATGAATCTTACAAAAGGCTAATAATAATCATGAAACAGTATTTTCTTAGCTTTTGTAACTGCAGTTAATATATTAAGTAATACTAGTCTAGTTTCTAACAGCCAATGATTATCGTGAACTTAATTAGATATCGATCGCAGTGCTTTGGGGATTTAAGCCCATTTGATGATGACTAAAAAACACTGCATAGAGATGAGGATACGTTTAATCATTTAACTATATCTTGCTCCGTTCTTGTTTTCTATTACTAATGAATTAATTCGTTGTCTTCGTTTTGCCTATAGCGTTCCTGGTGCCAATAGAGGCGGGATTCTGTCACTTTCCAGTTATAAAAGAGCGTACAGATTAAAGATTGATGTTGAAGGGAAAAAGCCTGATCTGTACAGATCATCTAGCGTCTGCACTTTTCACACTGGAATTAAAACTGCTCCAAAACGTCAATCCCCCAGAGCGTTGAATACACATACAATCATATATATTGTTCGAGATATTAGCGCATAAAAAAATTCCTGTAAAGCACATTATTTTAATGAAGTGGTTCATTAACGAACTCTTTTATCTCCAGCCTGATGATAATGACGCATTTCGACAGTTGTGTATCGAATGATTTCAAAAGGATTTTGTTGACGAGTACCTGTCGCGTGCAAAATAATGACACTAGTCTATTTTCATGTTATAACGACCGTACGCTCGGGATGAAAAGTAAATGTATATTTAGGAATTTGGAGTATGGATATTATAATTGCTTCAAGTATATATCGTGTGATCGCTATACGGTCAATATTGGTAGAATATCTATTCCGTAATAATGTTGAGGAATGATGGGTTAATATATTGGAAAGTACATATTACATACAAGCTACCTGATACGCCTATAAATATATTTATGGTACTGTTATATCGCAATATATGTAAAATACAGAACAGAATATTATAAAAGTATAAAGAGAAGTAATTGTGAATACGAAGATCCTGGTTAATACATATAGTATGTACCATTTTTACTTAGGTACATATTGTTTTGAATCACAGCAAATTGGGTTCGATATTCCCACGTCTCGTCTCTTACCACCCGCACGATTGATTTGTGGAAACATAGTCTAAAGATTTTCCTATTATGTATTTTCACCTATTATGTTATAATACCATGTTCTTATACTTTTTCTTTCAAAAATAAATTATTAAAGCACGTTATATGAAACGCAGCGAGAGTTAGGGTGGCAGCACCGTGTCAATCGTGACGTTGACAGTTGACTCACGGCTTACATCATGCCAGAGACACGACACATTCGGACATCGAAGAGTCGGGAGGAGCTTCCACTACGAGGAAATCTGTTTAGTTTGCCAATGTTTGTTTGTTGTTTTGTTCTGCTCTGCTTTGTTCCGCGACGCCCACAGTATTGTTATGTACATATAACACGCACTAATTATAAGAAGATGCATAAGGCCACCCAGTAAGAACTTCTACACGGTAACGATTGCAACATCGCGCACACCTGCGGTACACCTGCGGTTCCAGAAAAGATGACGGCAATCCACGACCGCGAAGCTGCCCCGCCGAAGACGAGGGACACTCTTGGTTCCAACATTGAACCGGAGGGACGTAGTAAATAAGTTAGATATAATTTAAAATGTAATTTTTTTACTACATTAAATTATTAATAAGTAAATTTCGGTTTTTTTTTGCGCCTTCGCGGGTCGGTCAATTTAATTGTATAACCGACGAAGGATTCAGAATTATACCTCACACTCCTACATATTTTTATGAGGTAACATTAATGTTTAAAGTTTCTTTCTAAAAAACTTTAAAATAGTCTGATTGTCCGTAAATGTAATTCATGGAAGTCCGATTACACCGATTTTATGTACGGGAAATGCGAAAATATTTAAGCTGTAAATAAATAAGTTTGTTTTGCTTCACGTCAAGGGGATTTAATTTTATGAAAGCGATGTGTATCGTCACGGACGTCGGCAAGGAAAATCGGAACGTGCGGTGGTGCTGGCATAAATTTTCATAACAAAAACAGCAACGAATTTTCAAACAGCTGTTCAGAGTTGAGAACTGGCGGCCATTAAACCTTCTGAAAATCGCTTTATACTTTCGCGATAACGACAGGCTCCAATACTTTGTTCCACACAAATATTTTTGGACTTTGATTAATCTTCTAACTTCAAATGGAGTTTCGAAATGCTTAAGGGAATATATTGCGTACATATTGTTTGAAAAAAATAACACAAATTGCATGCAGCAATCTATTACATAACTAATTATGGACCTACACTTAAAACACCTTCCATTTTTTATTATAACTACATACGATAATAATCTATGTTGGCCACAATCAGTACTTAATGAATATATTAATGGAATCTCGACTCAATGAACTGTTGAACCATCAGCGTCATCAAGGCTTTATTTTTACAGCGATGAATAAAAAAATGAAGCACCCAATAGAAAAAAATTACAAAAAATTCATGGTTTTCCCATATTTTTAATGTTTGTGAAGTGTGTCATGTACGACGTTTCAATCCATCATATTTGGTGGAATATTTGATAATTCAGACAAACGAAATAAATCCTGTCTTCATATTAGCGCAGTCATCACATAATAAGCTACTGTCTCATACTTTTTTTTATAATCCCAACACGTTGTAGCCCCATTGTGTCCTGCTTTGTACCTACGGTCCCTGTTATTTGAATATGTATGAGTGGCCGTCGCAATGTTCGTGCCGCTCGCCTATATGAAAATGTGATGTTCCGATAAATTGTCAAAAGGGTTCATCGAATTTGGAAAATGGTCACCGAAATGTCAGTGTCAAATGAATCGAATCGTTTATTCCCATCTTTGATATTCTCGCGTTACTTGCTATGTAATATTTATTACTCTCTCCCTCGAAATTAACCCTTGGTTAAATAAAGTTTGACTTGGATACAATAATATAATTTTATTTTTTTAACAAAGTCGAGCAAAAAATCTGTGTTAAATTTCCTTGGATGTATTTTTAGCAAAGATATCTTATTTGACGAAGATAATAAACACTGTATTGTATATTTTCAGTGCGTACGTAAAGATATAAAATATTCAGCCAATATCAAGGCAAGGCCGTATGAAGAAGGGTTTTACGTTACATTGTGATAGATGTAAAAGCATAAACGATAATACAGGTGTGTGGAGTCAATCCTCTTTTGCCAAAGCTTTCGACCTCACTAAACCCCTTTTAAGTAACATGACTTTTAACTTTGTGACCCATCTTTGCTTTAAAGTGCTCTGGAGCTGAGGATTTATGAAACTCGCGATATTATAGATGGCTGTTGACCCAAGCTCAGAAGGGAAAAAATTAGAATACCGTGCAGTATATCTACGGAGATGTTACATTTAGCTGTATGTATATTATAGCGCACACTACTAATAATACATAACCACATTAATATATTATGATGCATATCATTTGCATGATTTCAGTATTTTATCAAAGTTATATAATCAGACAACGAATATTTTAATCTGATTTTAGAATCCCTTATTCTTAAATCAGTTTAAAATATTCGTTATTTTAACACCATCATATTAATATTTTATTTTAATATTGAAAATAGTAATATTTTGTGTAATCCTTTACACACACCAAACAACAAATGACAAAAATAGAAAGGTAGTCTACCTCTTATCTGTCAATTTTAATACTCATATTGCCATAAATTGAGGAACAAAAAAGCCAATATCGCTATCGAAGGGAAAAGGGAAAATATAGGCAATAAGAGAAAAGCGCGTAAGTCGCGTAAGCCTGGGCTTCGTCTGCCGCTAAGCTTCGGTCTCCGCGCACGCATTCGCCCGCATTACTTCTAATTGTGATTTAATGGCAGTCTCCCATCCGCATGACCTTAAAAATCAAATCATATTTTCATGGAAATTTATTGCGACGCTATGAAACTAGTAAATAAAATAGGCGTTGTTGTTTTACTTACAACAGGTCGCGTAGCAGAAACAATGCAAGCCTTTGTTTCAGAAACCAGCTCTAATATTCTATTGTTGTGCGAAACTTTAATGAGATTTCAACATTCCTGAGTTGATAAGCACAGTTGTATATTATATTTAATATTAATGAATGTTTGTTCATATTGTTATTTTAATACAGTCCCGGGAGAATAGGTGCTGATAAATCTTATTAATGTGTTGCTTTCTCTGTTTATTATTATTGTTTCATTATATTGTTATATTATACCTAGTGTTACGTTTCACCTAGGGTTCATAAAACATAATTAATACTATAAATTTAATCTTGTTTATTACATATTACGCCAAATATGATCTAATATAATACTAAACTATGTTATGACACTCAAAAATCAATATTTAATTTGGGTAATTTTCCTGTTTCACATAGCCAATTTATTTGAATCATTTGATTCATTCATTTGAGATATCAGATACCATGTTGAGAAGGTGGTTCACAATATAATTTATTTTTATTTCAGATTTGATTTGTTTTAAAATAAATATTTATATCCATTTGAAGTAAGCTTAAATTGTATAAAGTTATTTGTAATGTAGGCACAATAAAAAATCTGCCTCTCTCTCTCTCAATCTCGTCTTGAATCAGAAATTGGCGTAATTAATAATAATAATGAGGTGATGTGATGCTACAGCTAAGTTATTAAAAAAATTAATTAATTGAATGAGATTATGCAATTTGTTCATGTGCAGTAGCATAAATAATGCTACATAATATATACTTTATCGTATTATCCTTTATATTATATAAAAGGTAATGTATCTGTTGAAAGGGCTAAAAGGGGTAAATGAAAATAATTAGAAGCGATCTACTGCCATCATTAGCTTATAAATTGATAAAATAAAAAGCCTATGAAAAAATTTGCCATGACGTCAGCAAGTTCATTTACCATTAGTACCATAATTTAAGGAAAACAATATTGATAACTAGAAAAGAGAAGATAAAATATTTGAAAATAACTAAAGTTATACAGATTAATCTTTCTGTTTAAAATGTTGTTGTTGATTTCCGTTCGTTCAAGATATTTTCACCTATGACGTCATTCTTATACAACATAATGTGAAAAGAAATGTATTCACATAAAAGTGACCTACCTGAGGGATCCTTGTCAAAACTGGAGTTGCCATATTTAATGATATTAAAATTTATATGAGCAAAATATATACCGTAAGCATTGTCATCGAGTATCGCATCGCATACATACGGTTCAAGATAGGGTTATAATAAAATATCACTTTACTACGAGTGATATGTGCTCGCGAAGAAATATTTCGTTATAATTTTATGACAGTTGACGTACACTGACATACGACGTTCCATTAAGTCAAACATGTGCGATAAATTCTACTACACTCTCATTTTGTACGAGATGAAATAGCACTCTATATCATTACTCTTCCATCTACGTGTGTAGTGTATACTTTTCAGTTCTGAGCATTTAATTGTAATAGTTTCTTGCATAATACAGGTTCACATGTTTCAAACTATGTTTACATCGAAAAGCTTTCATATTTGAAAGGTTCAAATGTGTGCGACAATTGGAGTGTTTTGGCGTTATGCATTTTCATGCAAAGTGTGTACATTATTGTTATTAACATTGTTTTTGTTATAAACATTGTACTTTTTGTTACTGTTGATCAGAATGGGTATCACAATTTAAAGTTGAAGTGGATGGACTGAAGGCTTCTCATTTTTATATTGCACCTCTGATGGAGGCAAAATGTAGTCTTGGGAAAGGGGACCTTATTGTAAAATACTTAAAGGAACTCTCTTAATACTAGAAATGTGGACGCTAATGCACACAAAGTATCGTGGGAGTAACTGTATTTACCCTGGGAAAGATTATCACAACTTGCTTGAATGTTCTGATTCTTTACTCTTTTTTCACACCAGAGAATTCGATCACTTGCATTTTTAGGGATCTCTAAGGGACTATTAGTTAAATATGATTTTAAAGACAGCCTTACCTGGTGGTACTTAGTAGTTATCATACCAGAATTGGATACGATATTTTTATCAATTACTTATCTTCATCATTATTTAAATACATGATAGAAATATCACCATGCGGTGCTCATAGGCTAGGACCCAGTTACAATAGAAAAAAGATTTTCTTTTATTCTAGTTTTAATTAAGAAAGTTAAAAATAAAAACCTAAAAATCTTTCAAAATTAAAATCTTAGCGTAGCTATAAGAGTTTCCAGCAAAATATTCGCGTAAACGGCAACATTTGTGTGAACTGGAGTGAAGGGGTGTACCTTGGGAATACAATATACATATTATCATCAAAAACAATTTTAACATTTGCATATAAAAATAAATATTTCCTTGAGTATAGAGAGCACAAGCACTTTCTTGGGTCCGCTTTCAAAATGCCATAATATCAGCATACTTGGAGGAGCACAAAGGAATATATTTCTACAGCTTTGTGAATACCTCGGCCGGCAAATTCGATTTCGGATCAAAATAAAAGCTTTCTGTTTCATGTCATTTTCGTACGCTCTGAGCGAACACGTCTACGAATGTGACGCGTGTTTACGTTTTTTTTATATGATAATACGACAAGAAAATATTACACCAATCTGTATATTTGCATTCCTATCTCTTTTAAATGTTTTAGTGTGCTTCTAGAGCCTAGTAAGTCGTAGATTATTCTAGAAATAGGTAAGTATAGATATCATTCTGCGCCAAATCTGGGGGTTTCTCTTCGTGTGTGATTAAAACGTTGGATTAATTTTCACATATGTACAAAACAAAAGGATAAATGGTTTAATTGAAACACAGCATGTGTTTGAAAATAAACTGCTGGCACTCACTGAAATGCAACAATGTTATCAAAAATAAGCAAAATATCTCTGAAAAGGCTATAGCTTAACTTATAAGTTATCATGTTATTTGATAGACAGATAGAGATTTTTCAATTGTCATTTGTTTTTACTTTTTTAGAAGCCAATGATTTACTCGTATATCAAGATTAATGAGGGTTTAAGTAATAAAGAAAAAGGAGTTGTTATCAAGAAGCACAAAATGTGTTAATCCTCAATGGGCAAAGACAATTCGGATTTTATAGTATTAAAAAATATTCTATAATTTATACAATTCTTGTAGTTATACTATATATATTATTATAAATATAAATTACTTAGATTACTATAATATTAATACCAAGCCGCTTAGTTGACGCATGACATGCATATATAAAAATTTACAAATTTTATTCTAAAATGAATAATTGTAATCAATAAATAGTACATGAGAGAATTTCTCAAAATTATCATAATATACTTTGCTTACTTATAAATAATTTTCCCCATTAGGTGTTTTCAGGCACGCCGTAATAAATATATTTACCTACGCCACGCAGGCATATTTCGCTTTCAGGGAAGAATCCAATTACGATAACGTTATGTCCCGCATGAAAGTGTCGCATTTATGGTAAAATATTAATGTATTTCAATTTGGAAAGGCAGCTACAGACCTCCATAAATATCAGTAGCGTTGGGACGTAGTGGAGACGCGTAAATACTTCGGCTTAAATTGAATGTTATTATCTGACGACATGTACCATTCTTGTAACTTTTGATAAAAATAATGGACGAGTTATTTGATTACCTCATGAAGTTTAAGCTCCATTAGATCGATAACAGACGTAAGAATCATCTGTCGTTGTCACGTTTTGAGGCATTTGGGTTTCAACTTCTCGGTATTCTTATACATATTATATTCTTGTACACTTCAATTTAGAATGTTTAGAAAATATACATTTCTTATTTATATTGTGTTATTTAATTACATATTTTTCAAATAGAGGCATAGGTTTTATGTGTAAAAGCAGTTGATAATGGAAATATATGTATATACATATATTAAAATAATGAAATGAAATGTGTGATTGTATGTATGATTATAATATTTTCACACCAAAACTTCTGAACCGATTTCAAAAATTCTTTACAGGCGATGCCGAGACGAACCGATACTATTGCGAAATTTGTTGTTCATTTGGTTGCTTTGTACGTATATTATTAAAGCGAATTTACAGACAACTGATTTGAAGAAAATGTAATTTCTAAAGCGATACATCGCTTTGGAAATTTCTCAGTACCGACTGAAATGCAATATATTTAATCTTGAATGTGTTTGCAATGCGAGGTCTTCTCTTGAAATTGAATAAATTTAATTTGTTTCAGGGAATCAGGTAATATTGCGCAATATTGTGTTATTATTATTGCATTTAAATTTTGCACGATATATTAATTTTTATTTTTATTTTTACACAATGAAAATGCGGCTGTTCATCCAAATATTTTTGAAACGATGTTTCCTCAGACTTTAAACTATTTTCGCGCAGCAAACGTTTGGCAACAACAGCATAAGAAGATTGGTTTTCAAGCAAGCAACGCAATTTAACAAAACACTGAAAACGCTTTAAGAAGAACTTAGAGACAGATTTATAGGCTACTGCAAACAATAGTTGCAACTCAATGTTCTATCAAGGAAACAAGTTGTTGCCGACTTCGGTCATTTAAATGTTGTATTTGATATATTGCAAGTCGCTAGTGTTGAAAACGTCGTTGGATTTGTATGGACATTGTTTTTAGGTGTCGATAATGGGTGTAGTCAATGATAAGTATTTGCTAATTCGTTTTGATTAGATATAAATATTTTGTATGTTTAGAGAGTTTAACTTTTTGAATTCATGTTGATTTTTATTAAGCACATAAAATTTTACTTTGATAATGAACTAGCTGCGCCCCGCGGTTTCACTCGCGTAAGTCTCCCGCAGACATATTATCATGATAAAAAGTTGCCATAGTGTTATTCCAGGTGTCCAGCTTACGTAGCAATTCAATGCAATCCGTTCTGTAGTTTTTGCGTGAAAGAGTAACAAATATGAAAGAGTAATATATATGAGTTTTATAATGAGTATAAATTGAATGAACAAACAATTTGTTGTCTTCTTTTAAATGTATTTTATGCAGATATGCAATGTTTTCAACTGACCGTCACGTTCCAAGTAACGACGGACATTTCGTCTCGTTTTCACGTCTCATTTTTTGTATTTTGGTTTAGTTTATTTTTAATTTTATAATCGTACTAAAAATCTTTATAATGTTTTGAAACCAATTTTACCATTTCTATCCTGAGCCATTGTCTTGACTATAATCATCATGAATTGTAGGAATGAAATTACTATTGTTTGATAGTAGGCGTTTGATTTGCAATAAACATTCGTATTTCTTTTGATAGAAACAACAATAAAACCTCCGCCTAGAATATCCCTACTAATCTTTTCATTCCTTTTGTGTACGGCACAGCAAAGAACAACACCCTGTGTCGTTTAAATTGAATTGAAAAATGATTTATGCCAACAATCTCTGACGATACTGCCGTTTCTTTATACGCCCAATCGTTCCAAACGAAAATAATAAATAAATTGTTCGGGGAAAAATTGAAAAGGTTGCTCTTCTTTGTGAAAAATATTCGAAAATATCCTCATGTATGTTCGCGCTCATTTAAGAAAACATAACAAAAGATGAAAATAAAAATCTCCGTTGGTAATAAGGGCGCGGGATCATTAAAATGTTCTTATTGTTAACAAGAAAATACCTAATGATTTTATATAAAAAACACATAGATATGAAAATATTTACAATATGCTTTATTATCAGGCTTCGTTTTAGAAAAAAATCTTTACAACTCTTATTTGTTCCGCTGCGTCCCGCGGTTTCGCCTCGCTTCCTTTCGCTCGTAGGAATATTGGAATACGAGGTAGCTTAGATTATTCCTTTTTACATCAGCTATATGTCAGTGAAAGATGCGTTAATATCAAGTTAGCCGTTCCAGTGTGTGGCCGGAACAAACAGACAGACAAAAATTGTAAGAAAATCTTTTTGATATATTTACCGTGTATAAATAATTTATACCTACATTCATCTCCATATCCATATTATACATTTAGTAAAAATCGGTTATTTTAACACTAGACACACCAATTTTATTTATTGATATAGATGGTTAACCTTTCTAATTATATTGGCGATTCCAAGTAGGGTTTTAAGAGGTACTAAAATTAGACCTGGATTAGAAGGTAGCAGTAAAATGTTACCGCATGCATTAACATACAGGGTTTACTGCGGGTACCAGAATAGTCCATTTATTTAATGTTTTCTATACAAATTATGTTTTAGTTAGAATAAGTATCAAAACTTGCGTGGTTATAAAAGGATATGTAAAGTGGTGTATTTATAAAAGCTTTCATGAGGAAATAATTATGTTTGTTGTACTGGCAATTTACATTCATTAATGTACGCATCTGGAGCAAATGTATTCTGGTTCCGATAGTGTATATTGAATTAAAAATTTAGGCTAAGGTTATGAGAGATTGACATATTCATTAAATAAAAATACAGACTCTTGTTAACCATCGTTATGGAATATTACCAAGCGAAAGAGCAATTTTTGAACGGTTGACTGGACTTGGATTTGACTAAGGTTAACATTACCATATTGTTTATTATGTGAAAAATAAGATTATTTTTTTTTGCGTTGATGTCAACTGAAAGCCAAACCTTGCTATATAAAAAAATAATTGTTTATTTGATACTTATACAATATTTTATTTACAAAAACGGTAGATGGGACCGTCGAGTTAATTAAGAAAAGAAAAAGCCTGTGTCAGGAGCTTTTGCTACTTGTTTTTCTATGTGAAAACAATAGATAAACAAAAATTTAATCTATATCTCTTATCTTTAGTTTTATCTATAATTTTTTAAACGTCACAAACAATTCTAAATAAAAAAATAATAAAATTTTATTACTTTCGACGAGAGGAGGCGAATTAATGTGATGATTATAATTTAGGTTCGATATGTGTGTTGTTATTACAGTAAGTGATTCTACACCAGCAATACGTACTAAGATCTTAATACACAAAGCTACACTATACGTAGCTGTATTCAGTAATATAATCGTCACTGATACGTTACTAATACATTATGGGCACATTAACGTTGATTACATGTGGATCGATTTTAGTGTAAGAGCTTTAAGACTATGGTCACCTAGAGAAATTAAAGTCCATCCGTATATGAATGTAATTTCAGTCAAAAATATAGGATTATGAAATCCAGCGGGTTGGATTTTTGGGACAAAGAACTTGAATATTTGCAAAAGAATTTCTCAAATTACAAGATAGGGACAGTGGGACAGGCAACAAACATTTTGCGTCGGTGAAATGGATTATTTATGTAATGTATAACATTCGAATACATTTACTACACAATCTATTATACGTTATTGAATATATATACAAAAACAAACAATTGAAGGAGAGAATATTCATGTATGGGCTAAAGTGCTTGCAAATATATTGAGGTGCATGTAATTCAAATTACTGCGATACTTATCCGTAATAATCAAGTATTATATTTGTTTCTGCTCACAGATTTTCATTACACTTGACCGATGTTCTAATTCACTAACCACGACGTGTTAACAATGGTGAGCACTATTATGTTATCTGTGCATAGCAATTACTGCTATCGAATGTCGTTAGCATATTACCAAAGTCACTATTATCTTACTTATTGTGGCTCAGAGAATGGCTACGCATCAAAACCTATCTATATTAGTTATTCAAGAAGCTTCTCGATGAGTTCAAGGAACGTTTTAAAAAAACTTAGTATGAGTACACCATCCATGTGTTACTACATTATTTTCCATTACTGTACTAGTTCCATTACTATATAGTACTAGTTGTGGTGGCAGTATCATCTTCCTGGGGGTAGAATTTATAAAGATCTTTTTTAAATGCCTTCATTGTAGTGGCTACTTGTATGCCAAATTTCAGCTCACCTTTGCCTTGTATATATTAAGATATATGCGTATCCAAGCATAAGTATATAGGTTATGTCCAGTACTGGACTAATACTGATTATGATGACGATGATAATTATAATATCATCGCTATACGTTTCCTATCGTTGTGTAATTGCTATAGCAATATTTTGTTCCAAAAACTGAATTTATAGTTTTACATGAAAAGCCAATAAACTTATTCACGTGTTACAGATAGGGGCAGGATTGTTATTGCATTTGCAACTGCAAATATTCCAAATTATTTGGTTGTAAATTCTCTCGAGTATATTGTGCAGAACCGAATTCTCTTCGAGTTGATAGTTTGAGATTAGTATTGTGGTCGCGATATAGCCTGTAAGCCGAATCATTAAAGATTAAATTTATTACGAAATATTTAGCATACTATAATTGATTTGTTAATTACATATAATGTTATTATATATAATATTAAGGCTATAAAGTAAAATAAAATCGAACATTAAATTTAAACTGCGTCGAATTATTTTATTTCTACTTTTATATTTTAATTTAAATAAGGTTCATTAATTTAAGGCAGAAAACAATATTACATGTAGGTTATATTAATACTGTAGAGAACAAAATTTAATTTAAATTACATACAGTTAATATTACTATGATTAAAATGAGTTGACATTTCAACATGCAATTTTGTTCCCTGCATAAAATGAATGCACCTTGTTTATTATATTATCATTCGAAATTATTAAAAAAGGCTCTATTAGTTGATAAACTTTTTCAATCAAAACGGTTTTCATAAAGATACTAGCTTTTCGCCCGCGGCTTCGCCCGTGTAGAATTCGCTTATATCGCGCGACATGGTAAGGAGTATTTTCTTGGCATTAAAAAAGACGGTTTGTTCTTTCTCACGATTAGTTCCATCTTCATACCAAGTTTCATCAAAATCGGTTTGACAATAACGAACTTTCATATAAACTTTCATCCCCTCTTTTCTATCCCTTTTTCGCGATAAAAAGTATCCTATGTCCTTTCCCAAGTTCAGTTCTATCTTCGTACCAAAGTTTATCAAAATCGGTTCAGTGGTTTAGGCGTGAAAGCGTAACAGACAGACAGACAGACATACAAACAGAGTTACTTTCGCATTTATAATATTAGTAGGGATTACTTGCAACATCATTTAGAATCTAGTATGTAATCAAGCAAAGAGTTTATTATGGCAACTTGATCACTGGTAACGTACTCAGTTTAAATATTAGGTAAGATAAAAAATGTATTTCTACTAGTAACACATGTAATAAATTTAGTATATAAATAAATAACCTCATAATATATGAAAAACTTTGACATAATTTTCCAGGAGGCAGGCGTTGTAACAGGACCTAGGAAACTGGGCGATCATTTGCCTACTTCTAATTCAACGTGTTTAAAGCTAAATTCTGAATGAACGGCAGTTTTTTTTCAATTGTTTATTTTCGTAGTATAACAAAGCCATTATAACAGTGTACAACATACAAAGAAATAAAGGTTTTATAGTAACAATAACGTGTACGTGGAGCGACGTACTACGTACATAGTTAGCCCGAATGCATAATTAAATATTGCCGGCCAAAGCAAGCAATTTGGGTACAAATGTTCCTCTTTGTGGTATCATTACCATTAATAACTACTTACCAAGCAGTCGCAGTTATATATGTAAGAAACATTGTATGTTGGATGTAAACTAAGTAAACTAAGCGTTCATTAGTTGCTTCAACAAACGTTGGATGAAATCACGCAAATATGCACTTTCAAATTATTATATGCAACAACATCGCATTCTCAGAATTCTCAAAATAGTATCCAGACACAAAAACAACATCAAACCTTTGTTTATTATAAGGCCATAATATGAAATTTTATTGAATGCAAAACATTGTAGTGAAACGTGAGCTGTTCCCATATTTGTGTATTATTTTGATACGACTGTGCCACTTTCTTAACGTTGGAAAAACAAAGGAAGAAATCAGGTGGGTCCGTAAACATTGAGCTCCGATCAAAGTCTGATCAAATTCTAAATAAGGTAGACAAAATAAAGGTTTGTAAGAAATGGTGGTGAAATGCGAAGGAAATTTCGTCACAGTTACGGTCCATGAATTTTGAGCTTATTTCTGTATGTTTCTGATATTTGGTTATTTCACAATCGTACTATATAGTGATAGGACTACGAAAACAAAGCTTAGTGTAAGTAGCTAGCTAGAACGAATACAGTCTTGAGAAGATGAACATAAAAATGGATGTCATTTAACTTTTAAAGAATGAGTGCTGTTGTAATCATTTATGATTCTTCTTTTAAGAAGTAAAATTGGTATTTATTTGGAGAAAACATATGACTAACTATACAATTTATGACACAGACAATAGACTTTTAGTATAAATTGCTCCCCCAAATCTATAAGAATATGAGCAGTGGTGGCTAAGTGCTGAGGACCTCGGACTTAAAATCGATAAGTCGGGGTTTGAGACCAGTCGAGCGTGCAAGAAATAAATTGATTATTCAATTTAACTGCGCATGTGGAGAACATTAACAAACGGTGAAAGAATACATCTTGAGGAAACCGGCATCTCCAACAATCAAAAGTTCGACGACATGTGACATCTGCCAATCCGCACTTGGCCAGCGTGGTAGATTATGGCCTGAACCCTCCGATAATAGGCTTGTGTCCCAGCATTGGGAACATGTATGCCTGATGACGCTCCCTCAAATCTAATTATATAATGATATGATTAAATTTTTTAGTATTTACATTTTTATAACTTTTTAATGAAATAATTTTATATAAACTAATTCATTTTTTTCGCAACTTTAATTTGTCTATGCTCAACACACACGCCCTGACATTTGACAAGTGACGTATAATGTAAAAGTTACTTATATGAAAAATTAAAGCAGTGTTTGCGGAGAAAAATAGAAAATAAAGTGGGTAAATATCAAAGTAAATCTCAACGAGACAGATCCTTTAATCGTATTTTTGATTTCCTTGTTGCCGTAAGAATTCTCCCCGTAACAGTTTATTTTGTATATCCACGTTAAAAAGCTCTTCCGATTCTATTGATTCCTTTTTGTTTAACTTTTTATCGTCAGTTTTGGAAATACATAACCTTTATATCGAATCCCCTTAACCTGTAACTTCTTTAAGATTTATATTTTGATTAGGAACATTATATTATTATTTGCTGTACATATTAAACGTCTCAAACTATAACATAGAGACTTCCCGAACATCAACACAGGAAAGCTTGTTAAATGTATTTTCGCATTTAATAACATAACCATAACATAAACATAAAATACATAAGGTTTTCTTTATTTGGCCTTTCTTATTTTACAAATAAATGTCAATGAATCTAAGTACACTTTGTCTTGATATAGTATATACCGTATACACGATTTAGTCATGAATAACTCGAAATTCAATTAAGACCCAGTAAATACATTACTAGTTCCAACTTCTTACGTGATTTTCAGATATGCTACGTGCCTCGTTTATAATCGCATAAAAGCTAAGTTCGAGATAATTTTGAGAATACGTATCTAACAGTTAGGAACTATGGCAAAACTGAATAATGTATAACTGTGGGACATTTGTTAGTGACTTAATACTCTTGTATATCACTCTTTCCTCTACATTTACTTCATTCGTGACGGCTCAGCCTCGCGATAATTATTCAATAAAAGCTATCATTTGTCAGCGCTGTCCAAATGTCAGCAAGTAGACAGTGTGATGAGTAATGCCACAATGTTCCACCCATTTGGGTCGAATTCCTTTATTAGCTACTTTTTACCTGGTTTCACCGGACCATTATTCACTTTATTGTGTACTGTTGTGTTCGTGACTTCGTAGCTATGTTAGTTATTAGTCTGGTTTGTATTGTAATGCATTGTCAAAGCTTTTAATTTAATACTATTAGGTCGGGCGTTAATGCCATTTGCTTAATAAATAATACAAGAATCCAAAATAATATAAAAAAAACTTTTATAATGTTATGCATGTATTGTACTAATTTAAGAAAAAGCTCTGTTTAATTTGTGCATGCTGTGTTAACCTATAATTATTTGTTACTTTTTCGCAAGAATATTTGTTATATTATTTATGCTTAAAAAACACTGTAAACAAATGTTGGTTGACCAAATAAATAAATAAATAAATAAATACCATAATGTGTATTTCTTTTTCATGTACGTCACATCACAACTTCACATATAGTAGAAATATATACCACTATGAAGTTAAATATATATGCTTAGTTTTCATGAGTTCTATATTGTTGTTATTTTTTCAGTTTTCAAGAAGATAACGTAGATGTAAAATGCTCGCTAGAAAATATATATAAATCTACCAAGATATATATTTTTTAGTGTTGTAGTCGAGCACGCTTCGACAAGAAAAGGGTTAACTCGCACCGGGGAAGGTACCACACCCCCCTAGAAGATTCGTATGAACTAGTAGCATGCAAATGCTACTATTTCGTGTTTTGTGAGATGAATAGGAAACCTTCATTCATTCCTGTTGTCAATCCTTTCATTATGCCTTATTTATTAAAACCTGGGAACGCATTTGCAAAGGCCAGTCCTCTGTAAATGTTCATAGGCAATGGTAATTGCTTACGAGGTGACCAATCATTGGTTCGCTTGCCCTCTATGATATATAAAAGTAACCTTTCACACAAAATGTTATAAAAATTGTTAACATTTCTTTACCTTTTTCGTTCTTTTTGACTAAAATATCTTATAGCAGGGTTCATTGACTCGTACAAAGTAAATTATGTGCGCAAATAGACACCTTTTCATAACGACGGCGGTAAAAGTGCTAATCACTACTAATAAAGGGGCTAAAATGAAGGGAGACCCCCGGTAACTGGATCACTGGCATTTATTAGCATTCGAAGATGTATTTAAACCGCTTGGGGATTTTTTTTTGCGGGGAAACGCCAACGCTAATTGCTCGGCTATTATTTAAATTACCTGATATTATACGGTGAATGCTAGAGGTTACGTTTTGTCGGTCCTGGATAAAAATGCTAATATAGTAATAGGAATCTTTTATGCTAATTCTGTTTAAACATAATTTATCCCTATTTTGAGAAATGCCTCTTCGCGAAAGTTTACAGGTGATATTATATGCTATGTAATATTGTAATGGACGGATTCACCAATGAAGAAATAAAATGAAGTTTCTACTGAAATATATTTTCTAAACATAAAACTTAATGTATTTACAACGAAGTACTAGTAGCGACATTACATTTATTTATTCTCTATAAAGTGACTATATAATAGGATTTAAAGTTAACTTGAAACGATAAAAGCACGTTGTTAAATATCAAAGTGCATTTATTCAGTAAAAATGTTTTATTATTCCGTAGAAATGATAGAATACTCTGGTCTTCTATTAAATTAGTTATGTTATTAGATCAATTTGGAATTCGTTACAAACAACTCGAAGCCGAACAAGGCTTGCAGGGATTGTATTCGTTTGTAGATCGAATTAATCGAGTTTCGTATAATGCTTTGAGCTTCTGGAATTCGGTTTCATCATGAACTAAAATAAGCGAGTAAACGTGTTGGGATAGAAACCACGTATCGTTTTTTCCCACAACTAAAACTGATTAATACGGTTTGCTTACATTCGAGATATATTCGTAGCATTGCTAATGTCGTTAGTTTTTAACAAGTATCAGTTAGCAACAGCTGTATCGTATATAGCTTTAATTGGGGTTCTAGTAGAATGAACAAAGCGTCATTAGCGACGTCAGTTAAAATTAATGAGAGTGATTAAACCTAAAAGTGTGTTCTATTTACATGACATCTATGCAATGTTCAAATTTTGACCTAAAATCTTCCACAGCTTTCATTCGTTTCGGTGTTATTACACGACCTACAACAAAACCATTATGTCGTGGTCGACGTCTTTTGTCTTTTTTAAATTTCCTTTATGAGCTCACAATTGCCTTCATAATGGTATCGTACCTTTCATTAAGACTCATTTGAGGCGTTGAATGGTGGTCTCGACGCATAATGGAGGAAATGTTAGACGTTACACCCTTAAGCCTTTGTGTACACTAGGAGCGTTCAGTGGATGCTTTCAGGTCATTCGTGCCGTCTCTCGGGCGCACTTTGTATGGAGCTTTATTAATAAGCTCCCTGCAGCTCTCTAATAAATATTTGCGTGCGGCAACAGTTCCTCGTTCCCCCTTCGTTATTCATTATAGCCTATACTCTATGCTATACTAAAAAGTCTGCTTATTAAAAAACTTTTGAATAAGGACCCCTTTAGTTCGATTGTTTAACGTTAGCTGAAGTATTTAATAGGAAAACTATAAAGTTGTAAACATAAATTCTTGTATTAAGAGTAGCTTAAAATTAAATATAGCAAATGCAATTTGTAAAACGAATGTATAGCTATACAATTATAGTACGCTGAAAGTAGCGGATATTCAAGGGGCTTGCGAGGAACTTTTTCAATTCAGCGAAGTTATTAATACATCAGACAAGCGAGAGCAGTGAGTGGTAAACTTTTTTAAGAGATGAAGCAGAGTGGCAAAGTCGAGTTGTAACGTTTTCAGACGGTCCCGAAGAAGCGGCAAAGATGAATGGTTTTCAATATGAAATTGAATTCCGCGGTTCATTGCTTTTCAATTTGTTGGAGGGAACGTTGCGCCGCGTTTACTTCCGATACCTCATGAGATACTTAGTAGTGTATTATGTGTATAGAAATTGATATCGTAATGCGTTTTGTAATAAATGCAGTTGGATCAATGATGCATTGAAAAAAGTTTAGTCCGTATTTGTACATTTGAAACGCATTCAATCTACCATACACGCTGCTTATAATAATAAAGAACATATGCTGAAGTAAAATAATAGTATATCTATTGGCTATTCGATAAGACGTTTAGAAAATTATGTCTTCGAAATTTAGGTATAGTGAAATCATTTTATATCAATTGTTATATTACATGCTATAATGCGGATAATTTGACAGTTTTAAGTAGCTTTGGACCGCGACTTTGCTCGTCTTCATTTTGAGGAATGACGCTAAGGTAAAAAGCAGCCAATATCGCTCAACATCGATCTTCCTAAATATGTGCGTAAAATGGATGTCACTAACTTTGTAGCTACGTATTAATATAAACAAATAAACAATTTTAAGTTAAAAAATTAAATAAGATATCAAATGAATACTTTCTAAACGTAAAATCTATACTGTATACTTGCTTAATACCCGTTGCATAATTCTTCTAGAGCCGCAAGCACCTGTGTTTACCTGTAAAACCCAGAAAATACGTTTACTGAACTAATTTGGAGCGCGAATCGGTACACTTTACATTATTCCAAATATCCACCCTGTAACATTGGGTATTCATAGGGTTATCAATTTTGTTTTATTAAAAATACTAGTAGATATGCGCTATAATTGAAGTAATAGTAGAAGTAGGTACGTATGAGGAACAATAAAATGTAATATTAATCAAGCTATTTGCTTGATTATTTTTATGGGTCTTTCATTTTGTTTTTGGAAATATTAAGTTTAATAGATAAATTCAATCTATAGAATATTTGTATTACTTGCAATAATTCCTCTCTTTCACACTTATTGTGGATTGTTTTGTCGAATCGAAATTACTTATATCTGTCGCTTCTTACTGGAATTGAGAATTGTGAACAAATGTATAATCTAATAGCTGCGCCACACGGTTTCACCCGCATAAGTCCGTATCCCGTAAGAATATCGGGATAAAAAGTTGCCCATATGTTATTCCAGTTGTCCAGCTGTCTACGTACCAAATTTGATTGCAATCAATTCAGTAGCTTTTGCGTGAAAGAGCAACAAATCCACACACATCCTTACAAACTTTCGCATTTATAATATTGGATAGTAGGATTAGTAGGAGTAGGATACGCATTATAAGATGTTGTGTGTATATTTTTAATTTTTTCATGTATCTCTACCTATTGTTTCTTTTTCGCTTTGATTCTTGCGTCTGGTTAAATTCAAAATTCATGTCAAGAATTTATGAATATCATGCAGTTAAATTATTAACGTGGGCTAGACCCAGACCCAGTAAATTTTTTAGACGCGTAATGTCGCGCGACGTGATTGAACAAAATTTGATTGAAATCAAAATTCTATTTCATGTTGGAAAAGGGATGCTACTTTTGTCATTTAAAAACTTACTTTCACATCCAATTATTCTCAATTATAATACAATTCCCGCTAACAAAAGGCAAAAGCAATATAACCGTAAGTGCTCCAGTCATATATTTTTATATTCAGCGCTAGTTTTATTTTAATCAATTTAAGTGATAACCCTAGTCGTACCATAACCGTTGAATCGTATTACCATTACAACTGTCCACGACGCCAGCTGCTTCAAACAACTTTATTTTAGGACCCGAGTCCTCTCTGGAGTTCCGTCCGTTGGCCGTATAGCCTCTTGTAATCGGGGTCCCAACTTATAATGGATATATATACCACATTCAAGATATTGTAAGATATTCTTTCCGCTACTTTAAGATTTACGTAACCACTTTTTCTTTTCTGCAAGTGTAGAAATAAATAAAACATTTATTTATTAAATTATGCTTTTTATATTGATTATATTTAACAATTTGCTACTAATGAACTCTGATAGTTTGTGTAATTATTCTAAAAACTGTGTAAACGCTGTCAAATAACATGATACATTTTTTTGTGATTGATTTTTTAAGGAACTAAGCTGAAAAGGGCCTATAATGTATGAAATAGCTTTTCAAAACAAAATTAATAATATAGTAAGTTAATCTTCATAATAATTTACTTTATTTTAAATTAGAAATCAAAATAATGATATATATCAAAATCAATTTAATTGAATAACATGTATAGAAACAGAAAACCCGACTGCTGAAAATTAATGAACCGAAAAGAGAAAAATATATATTACATTTTGATAAAGCTGCAGGCGGGGTCAAATGCAGATTTGATAGTTTTTGCTCGCCCATAGGCAAAGTATTAGATGTCTGCAATTTTTTTTCACCTTTCACGTTTTTTGTAATGTTTGTTTTACAACCCCTGTTTTATGTGCGTATTGATAGGTAAAAAATTAATTCTAACCAACCTCCTTTTTTTAATCGGCGGGCGCTAATTTGATAACTTACGAGTATATATTATATAATCTATGCCACCCTCACAATTCTGATGATTACAATTAGCACCAAACACCTCTTATATTGAAATTTGTCTAATGGGTTGGACTATATAATTTGAGTTGGGCAAATAAATTTATTAATTGTTAGAGTAGAAAAATTTTTAATCGAGAGCGGCGGGATTCTAACCCACGTCCTTCGCCGATCCGTGGCAAAGATATACAAAGTCACGCAGTCGCGTAATGGAATACGAACAAACAAGAAAACGATTAACTATAAAACATTTAAAATACAAAATAAAGCAAGGAACTTGCTTTATTTATTACAATTCAATTCTCGTAACGGTATTTTTAAATAAACTTGGATACAAAACATTACAGTCTATTAGCGCTACCCCTGTAGCGTGAAAATTACATTTCATGTCCACTTATTCTTGTTTCCACGGTAGAAGCGGTAACATCGCTAAATTAGCAGGACGTGGCTGACAGCAAGGCAATATATTCCTTGTTAGCTGCTGGAAAAAAGACGTTTAAAAAAAAACGGGGTCGGGACGTAGTTGATATTAATTTTTTACTGAGAATTCCCAGAATTGTTACGCCACTATTACATTGTACATGACTTTCAATTATTATATTCTCTTGCTTTTAGAAATTGTTTGTTCAATTTCGATTGCTTCAACGTTGTATTGGTTTGGTGTAATTTATAAGTCTAAGGAACTATGTTTAAAAGTTTGGAATAAACATTGAAATTATTTTTTTAGTATTGATTGAAATTATTTTATTAGTATTGATTTGAAGCATTTAATGAAAACCGATTATGTACATGTTATTATATCTTTTCTATACATTGATCATCGATCATCATCGATCGTGAAACGGTCTACTGAATTAAATGAGGCATCTAATTGCAAATACTACAAGGATGCCGCGCATAATTGAGAAGCTTCGTTCAAATCTGTGAAGTGAAATTACATGGTATAAAATCTGCTACGGATACAAGCCGAGAGATAGGCAACTGCTCTGAAAGTTTAATGTAACGGCCGGTAACGCTTCTAGCAAAATCCTCACCCCTGTCTTGATTTCGGTTTTATGCCGCTTATAAACAAGTGTGTTCATTTAAATGAATTAAGGAGTACATTACTCGATTAAGGTGTTACATTCGACCTCGCTTTCCGTACACTTTGCACTGCTTGTGAATAAGTAATGAAGATTCATATTATTGGTAAAGGTGGTTTGTATATTTCTTAAAAAGATGCACAGTCAACAACGGGTTCTCAAATTTTTAACTTACATAAATAATTAATCAATATTATGAAAAGTCACGTTTTATTTTACTGGTTTTATTATGTTTCGGGTAATGTCAAAATAAGGACTAAACTAAGGTTGACCCGGGTTCATTTAACAATACCCAAGTCTCTTGGGTATTACTGTAATGACTAAAATGTATTTTTTATTTTTATTTATTTTAGGTTCACCAACAGGTATTACATTAAAGAAATTACATCAAGTTAATATAAAAAATTAAGAACTAAATGCACACCTTTAAAAGGTAAACACAACATGCATATAAAATAAACATCTAAAACATGAGAAATTTTTTGAAAGAATAGAAAAAATTTGATCACGGGGCGGGATTCGAACCCGCGTTTCTTGCCTAACCGTAGCAACGCCTAGCCTCTCGGCAACCCGTGATCCCGCCACAGTAATCGTCACATCTAAAACATCTTAAAACTAAAGTATAAAGAAGACATTACAATGTTATACTGCATAATACACAATCAGCGGTATAAGATTTTTAGAGATTAGAGATTTTATTATTTTTTATTATTAGAAGAGATTTTAGGTTTGGCAAAAAAAAAACGGGTTCGAATCCCGCTTCTGGATCAAATTTTTTCTATTCCTTCAAAATTTCTCATTTATAAAGTAATTCAATGATATAAAACTAAAAATATTTCAATAAATATGACTGAAAATTCAAATAACTATAACAATAAGTTATAAATCCTTTTTGACGATTGTACATATTATTATCTGGGGTCGACTTACGGAAAAAGCTTTCTTGAATTATTTATCACATGTAATGTTTCCTCTTTCAATTGAATTATTGATAGATGTACCCTTTGTTTACTTGTATATCGACCTTTATGACTTCATTCCACATTTCGCAAATGCTCTAAGTTTATTCTAGTTTTGTGAATACGTTGAAATAAATTGTGATGCAGCTGTATATATACCGACTGTAAACTTCTTAAATTGCAGTTCTTTGACATAGTTAATAGTGGTGGATGGGACAGGGTGGTAACTCAGCTAACTTTACGGATAAACTTTGTGGGCATTCGTCTAAAACTTTAGAAGGCACCTGAAAGTTGCAGTTAGAGGCGTATACCTACGCCTACGCTGGAATTACCTGAGAAGATTTATTTTTAAGATTCTTTCAATGCATTTTGATGTAGGTATAGAATATAATTGCAATAGTCTATGTAATCTTTATTGTCTCCACTTATGTTTAAAGAATGAGATATAGACTGATATAAATAGTGGTGTGCCTAGAACGATTGTGATATAATGGTTAAAAATAAATAAAATCTTGTATTTGATAACAATCAACTTTTTAAGCTCATCTGGAGCAACGAATAAAATCATACTGCTTCTATAAGTATAGCGCTTTAAATGTATTTCCGTAGAGGATACTCCAATTATAATAATTTCGACTTATAATTTTATTTTACCGAATGTTCCGTCAGATCTTTTCGTTCGTTAAGACATTTTCCTTTACCTGCCAGTCTCTTTTAAAAGGATTTCAAGACAAATGAGAATTTAAATATATCTATATATTTGATTCTCATAAATAGTGGAATATTTGCCACTATCGCTGTGGAAAGTGCTACATGAATTCATTCTATCTATTCATTAATGTAAGTGAAGTGATGTAAAATATGCAGATATACTTTCTCTATGACTGTCGACTGAAGCAAGCTGTTCAGTACATATATAATGCGAAGATTTAAATGCGCTTTTAAAATGAGTTTTTCTTTTATTGAATATTTAAATCGATTTAGCTTGTGAAGTAGTGAAGTGCTAATTGTATCATTACGTACTCTTTTCTTAAATTGCATCTTATTTATTAAGGATGAATGAGGTAATTATAATAGGTGATACGTTCACGTACAGAGAAAAACGTTTTTATAGCTGTTAATTGTAACATTTCGCGGTTATTTGATTATAATATATAAAATGCAATATATAAAAGTTAAAAAAAACACTGATTGTTGTAACGATGTCAAAAGTATCTTCTCAAATAAATAAAAGTTTAAGCTCTGTAGCTAAAGCCGATTATATTAAATATATTATTTATCGTAACATTATTTTTCTTTAATCAATAAATGATAACAACGTTTGTTCAAAAAGGTGCAATCTAAATACTTATAATATAATAAAATGAATTTGGTAAATTGTAATTAAACTCCATTCCGTTAGAGGTAATATCATTTTCGGTATAATATTATATAAGTCATTCGAAATCCCCATAGATATTGAATTTATTACATTGCCGGTAGCCCAGGGGACGAGTAAATTAATGTAAAAGTGATCGAGCTACGCTTCGGCGGCATTTGCAATTAGTATCGCAATCAAGATCGCCTACGATAATCCGGTAAGTCAAAACCTTGCTTATAATTTACTTTTAGTCGTTTAATTTGTTAGTTGATTTTTTCATTTTGTTACTTCAAAGGCTAAGACCAGCTTAGTGTGCCTAGTTCTCAATTAATTATTTTCTAGTTGATCTTTGTGATATATTTCTGATTCAACCATCGAGCGAGACTTTTTTAAAAAACGTTCTTGTCGTTAAGCCCTTTTTCTCGAATTAAAATCGATCAAAAACAACCATTTATTTTTTTTCGGTACACGATGCAACAATTTTTATTAATAACGATATGATTACAATGCTAATAACTACTTGTAATAGCTGAACAAGTAGGTCTTATCCAATAAGAAATTCCAACATAGAATAATAGTTCGAGGATTCTCACTGATAATATTAAATTATTAATTCCATACCTTTAGCTTGTCGTACATCTTAAGACCCTCTAATATTTAATAGGTGTTAGGGTTAAGACATGCAATAACACAGGGCTGTAATATCTTACACTACGGTCGTCATAATATCCTACACGAGTTAATATTAATTAATTTACTCAAGTTAATACCCGATGCGATTTCGTGTAATTAAATATTGTTATTAAATCGGTCTTCATTGGAATTTGTGAGGGTGGAAAATTAATCGCATTAAAATTTGACTTATGCAAATTAAATTTTATAGCCTTTATAGTATTTTAATAATCTGTGTAGTCATTTAATCATACCAGAGGGTAGGTAATATATTTGTTTATATTATTGTTATGCGGGTTACAAATCGGGTTTCCGTGCACTCTTAGCATAACATTTATACAATACTTATAACTATGAATGTAACATCCATGAATGCTTGATAGTATTAACACACAAAATATCATGTTAATTTAAAATTTAAAACGTTTAATATAAATAAAAAAACATTCTTGATGAATCTTTTGAAATCATCAAATTCAGTTTAACATAAAATTATTCGCTCAAATTTCATTTACCCAGAAATAATATGAGCTTGTCTCCATAAACTAGTATAATAGTGCTGACGCGCCTTATAGAAGGATCCTCTGAAGCTCGTAGGAACATTATATGACACGTGTAATGAGCTCTGTGATATAAGATTTTTTATAAAACTTTACGTAAGCATCACTCTTCCTACTGTACGAATTTATCACGTAGATAATGTAAGTAAGGATTCTACAGAGTGGCGCAATAGAACGTGCATTTTTTTAAAACATATTAAAAAATAAATACTAGAGGTATAGTTAAAATGAAACCAAGG
>NC_052120.1:5832984-5917135 GCF_012273895.1 Zerene cesonia | reverse complement strand
ACGCTTCCCATCGAAGTGACTCATGGTGACTAAAACTCAATAAACCGCGCTACCCAACGATACCGGTTTCCCCCCGCCTACGCCCTTCCTACCCCGCAAAAAAAGAGATGCAATATGCACGTTCTATTGCGCCACCCTGTATTTAGTTATAAACTAATCGCACAAAATCCTATTATTATTTTAAAGGTGGTCACTTCACAATTCAATTACTTTTCGAAATAGCGATCGCTGGAAGTTATTATTGAAACGAATGTTCCATGGTATTTAGAAATTAAAGACTTTTTAACTGATTTTAAACGCGACTGTCACGGGGATACAGTCTCCCCGTGATCACGCTCGCTGTAAAGTGTTCGAAAGTCGTCCGGTTAGTAATATAATGAATAAATCGCGTTTAAAATCCTTTAAAAAGTCTTTAATTCTTAACGAATGATATATGTTTATTAGTAAATATTTTTTGAGAATCTTGAAAGTGGAAATTTATTACTGACACCTGCCTGCTTTTCTTAGATCGTTAATAAAACTTATAAGTGGTACACAAGATCTTGTTTGCAGTTTTACAAAGTTTCTTCCCTTGGTAATAAACCTCGTTGAGAATTTTCCTTGTTTAAAAATTATATTTTCATCTTATCTGTTGCACCTTTAACCAGGATAAGTTATATAGATTATACGCTATGTTATACTTTTTAATTTATTGCGGTTGAAAAAAGTACTTCTTATACCTTATATATCTTACTTTGATTTGTTGATTGTATTGCATAATCTTTAGATGAAGTACGCCATATATTCATTTTATTAACGTAACATAAAAAGTAAAATGTTAGTTGTTATATGAGTTGTTTAAATAATTTATCTAATATTCCGGATTTAGGCCTCGGTACTAACAGAAATAGCACGACTCCTTCATCCACCCAACACATTTGTGGTTTCGGGAACATGTTATTACTTCACATATTAGTAAACAGGATAACCCTAAATAAATATAAACATGTCCGTAGCAAGTTTAATTATAATCCCAGATTTTACGATCTATCCACTTTATAGCCGCTTACCCCAATACTTTTGTGATCATAAAACGTACCTCCATCACACCTCCATCTTACGTAAACTACGCAATATACAATCAATGCGGTTTCGAGATCATTGGCCAAAAATTTGTTGCGAGTGGTTTGTTTATTTTCTTAGCGGATTCAGTAAGCTTCAGCTTATCGCTCTCGGGCAGGCGAGCTCATACGAGCCGGCCACCTCGTGCTTCTATTTGGGATATAAATCATGAACACACTTTCCTTCCTACGAAATTCTCAAGGCAAAGAATATATATTTTCGTAAACGCCATTGATAAGAAATACAAGTGAGTTGGGATTATAGATATGGTTGGTAATTGGATAGTTAGTTTATCTAATTTATTAGTATATTTTAGTGCACATTAAAATAAACATTTGAATATTACTTGATTTCAATGAGAAATTTTTATTTTCACTGCAATGCAATATTCAAGTAATAGTAAACTAAGCAGATACTTATTTTATAAAGGCCGAGATTAAATAAAAGTGTCAATAAATAATATCGCTGATAAAACTTTGTATACTTCTTTTATTGTAATATTATAAGTCGTATTTAAAAGGAAATGAATTTCCATTGAATGTCATATATAACCAGCCCCAGTCACACATATTATGCATTTTACAATTGCAATATATTGTGTTACATAACGTCTTTACCCGGCTATTCTACTGTTGCTCGCTCGAGTATTTTAGATTGTATTTTATACTTAAAGTAACGCCCATTGTCCACACTATCCGACCATTACGATGGCTGAAGTGGAAAGTTTGTGAAAGAAAATGCCGCGCATACACAAATGAGCACCTTCATTTTATTCTTCGAGTGTGTTCGTGTAAAGAATAAATAGAATTAAGACGTCTATTTCGGGGCTTAACGTTATTATTGTATATTATGGAACTAACATTGATTAAATACTAAGAGGAGCTAATTGTTAATCCAGTTTTTAAACGAAAATGATTTTGCTATAAAAATTATTTTACTGTAAGTTTTCTCACAATTGGTATGTGTAATTGGTATGTGTATGTAGGTAATTGGTTCTGTTATTCCTATTAAAATCATTCGCAATAAAATATCGCAAAGAGTTGGTAATGAATTACTCAGAATTGCTTAGAATTAATATGAAAATAAAACAAATAAATTGTTCAATCAAAATTGTTTTTCGATAAATTGGTGACTGTTTACCGAAATCCATATATATCATTTTATACAGATCAAAATTCAATTCAGAAAAATAGGAAGTTATAAAGGATAAATCACGGCATGAATTTATAAGGAATTCAAAAGATTTATAATGGCGACCAGATCCGGGTATATGGTAAATGGTGAGAGTATTCCCTTACAAATTGAAAATCAATGAACCGCGGAATTCAATTTCATATTGAAAGCCATCTCTCACGTTGCCTAGTAAGGCGCCGAAGAGCTCTTCGCGATATCTCTTTGACTCCGTTTCACACATAAAGCCCGACATATGCGCTTAAAAGGCATTCAACTAGTAGGGTCTTATAAAGGCGCTCTAATTGAACGTTTACGAAAAGCAATTACATGTACATATTTTATTTAAAAAAGCAATCAACCTTTTTAAACGTCATTAGATTTGTTTATTTAAATATTAAGCTTAAGCAAGCTTAAACTTTGCAGGTTTAGCATTAAGTTCAAAGTGGATCTTTTAAATAGATGATTGGGGCATGGTAGAACATTGTTTATATAGATTAATGTAGATTATTTTATTTATTTGATAATGATGTCTTGTATAATTTTTGTTCTGATTATTTAAGATTTCGCTCGGAGACTGAAACAAATCTCGGAAATATATTATCCTATACAGTACGAATATATGTTTCATAATACTTTGAGGGAGAACGTGACAGCTAGGCGTTTCTTGTTCTATACCATTACTATAAATTGTTCTGTGAAAGCGGTTGCTGATAAGCCCATATAAGTCTTTGCAACTGTATAATTAAATCCTTCGCTTTTTTCGCAGCTTTATTGTTACAACTCACGCGATATATTGGAAAATACTTTTTCTAATCCGACGATAGTTGGCATGTGTAAAATTATTTAATTTGAGGTTAATAAACACATTTCATGAAATATACACCGCAAGATTTTATACTAAATTCTTAGTTTGATTAATCTACGGGAGACAGAAAGGAAGAAGAAAATTTACGTTTTGCTAAATTTCTTCCTGTATATATTCCTATTTACTCGTAAAATTAGCAAGACGGTAACCGTGATCAAGTGCTTTCACAAATCATTGTGACATCAACGTTATTGCAACGAGTTCTCTGAGTAATGTCCACGACCCAGTAGGTAAGAAACCTATTTTGTAAGAATTTTTCCCCAGTGATATATGTTTCCATTCTTCGTTACTTCGAATAGTCGCTTTTTCCAACACTCTTGTATAGTCAATTTCTGTTGTTGGAGTAATAAGGCTATCCGATTCGTAACGTAATATCACGTGTTAGATATTTTACACCAGACGAGCTACAGTGAATAAAATGAGCTGTAACTGACTGACCCAAAGAAAATAAACAATGTCCATTTATTTCAAGAAAATGTTATAAACCACTTTTAACTACGTTTTCCGCTAGTAAGATGTTAAAAAAAATTTAAAAGAAAATTTTGTTCAATAAGTTTTTTCTCTATAACGTGTTCAATTTGATAAATATTTGTTTAGGACGGATCACGAGCTGTGTATAATTTTGAACGAGGCCTCAGGCATATACGCGTCAGCACTTTGTTTAAGTGCCTTATACGGTCCTTAATATATCAGGATGTATTGCTTTTTTAGGGTAAGAAATCTGTTGTTTTTTAATATCGTTTCTGACTCAAGTAAAAACAGTCAAGAGTATCTAATTTTAATATAACCCTTTTCTGGAACAACAAAATTGGAAACTATATACAACAAAATTAGTAATGGAACCATATTTTGCGCACAGTATAGATTTATCAAACTAACTGAATATACGGTGAACGATCTTGCTCATACCATTTTCAAGATATCGTACGAGAGGAAGCTACAGGATGAAGATTGAATCTCGTCAAAATAATGGCGTCATTCGAAATTATTAATTTAGTTATCGACGAGGATATGCCGCCATTTTATCGAAAAGGGATAAAGCAAATTGAATTATATGGTAGGAAATTGGTCCGTATCAAGAGAAAGTTTATCTCAATCTATTTGAAATGTTTGATGAAATGTACAATTGTTAAGCTTAAGAAGATTATATTCTCATTTAATTGGTTATAGGTTTGTAATACGACAAGAAAATTTGAATTTTAGGTCAACGAAATCTTTCAATGTGGTAATAAATGGTTCAATTTTGTTACAATAATTTTGTTATTTCGCATTTTAAGCTAGCAAGAATATTAAGTTTTATAAAAATCGTATATCTTACACAAATATATGTATCTATACCGAAAGATAAATATTTTCAAACATTTTGATTTTTACATGCCTATATTACATATAAATAAACACTGCAAATAACATTACTTAAAATATGTAACATCGAGTTAATATATAAAAAGTCATTTTAGTTACAACACTTATTACTAAGGAAGGGCTAAACCGTTTTGTTTTGTTGGCTTTGTTTTGTCTTGAATCAGGAATATAACTCATAAAAGTGTAAAATCTTACAAAACAAAAAAAAAACATCGACCTACATCTATAAAAATAAAATAATACAACATGAGGTCCTGTGAATAATTTATTCACAGTAATATTTGTGGGAAAGTACTTAATATAGTCAGGTGACGCTGAACGCAAACCTAAGACCGCAATCATATAAATATATCTTTCTCTCTTTCTTTTTTTCAATCATAAGACCTCATATCAAAAATCAGTTACCGCATGCAAAGGTTGTATCTTCAAAAATATATTATAAATTTACAGGCTTTCACCATAACACCAATGCTTTATTTTGTGTTAATACAACAAATAATCAGCTGTAACAAAGCTTCGTTGTAAATTTATATAAAGACGGGTAAGACAATGACTAAACTACAATGCATTGTGTGACAAATCTTCTGTACGTGAACTAGTGCTATGTTAAACTTGGTGTAGCCAACAATACAACGAAAGATCCTATTCAGCAGAATGCACTGTGAGGGATAATGTACTGTTTCAAAGATAACTGAGAAATATTATCGCATTATAACTTACACTCGAAACATGAATTTCTTGCCGTTTGCTATAAACCGTACAAATCACGTCTTTGCATTATTTTATATCCCAATTATATATTATGTCTTGAATTTTATTCTCAGATTATTATTGAGCTTCACACGAAGCAGTAGGAAATTTATGCGGTAATTGGGAATTAATACAAAATTCTATTTTGATTCAGTACTACTGCAATATATTTCAACAGTCGTATCTTCATAAAACTGGAGCATTACTGCTTTTAAAAGCCATATTGAATTAAACCTCCACATCAACAGAATTTATTAAATAATTTCCACGTGATTTTTTGTCGAATTGTTAATGTATTCACCTCGTTTTTGTACCTCAAAAGCAATTGAATTAATGTCACGGTCCAGTACAAATTACTCGGGCAGTTTAAATTAACTTGTTACTCTCGAGGTCGACTTTGGCCCTAAACTTGCCTAATTTTGTGAGCTCAACATCAAACTCTACTTCTCTCATATTACCCTGTTTGGTCCCGCATGAATTTTGCACACTAATTAGTTCGCACGATGTTTATTTTACTTAAGTTTGCGTATGTTACAATGATTTATGGCTACGACGAGTGTTTGTTGCTTTACGAAATTTGTTGTTTGTTTTTGAGTGAACCCACATAGGCTGAATGTAAATAGATGTGTTGTTTAAATAGTTTCTGAATACGAAATACGTTTACCTTTTAGTTGTTGAATGCATATCTATAGATACTAGTTCAAAGAGATAAAATTTGTGTATTTCATTTTATATACAGTGCTTGTGTGTATTTAACATACAGTTATGTTAATTTTGGTCAGTTAAAAGACCATTTCCCGTTAGAACGCGTTTTCACTAGTAAGAATTAGTAGTGACAAGGGTTTTAACGGCAACATCTTAATAAATATAAATCTCGTGTCACAATGTTTGTCCTCAATGGACTCCTAAACCACTTAACCGATTATAATAAAATTCGCACACCATGTGCAGTTCGATCCAACTTGTGAGATAGGATAGTTTATATTATGGCAATTTCGATAAATTACTAGGTCCCCGCGCGGAGCCGGGGCGTGCAGCTAGTATATTATATAAATGATATATATTATATCCACTAAGTTTATTTGATCTTACTTCGTTTCAGTTTAATGATTTGGAATTATTCGTCAAAATATTATTTTTAGCGTGATAACAATATTTTCGGATTATCTCAATTATCAATAAACTGGTATTTGATATAACAAAAAAAAAAAAAAAAAAATCGACGCCTCACCGCTTAGCAATAGCAAATACCTATTTGTAGATTTAATCATTTCAATCATAATTTTATTAGAATTTGAGATCAAAACAATTTATTTTTGATAAATAGCCTATATTAGTTTTTAAATATTTATAAAATACTCATATTTAAGTATCAATTAGAAAAGATTCTATAAAATCATAAAATGAATAAAAAATAAAACTAGTGTTTTTTCTTAGCACGCAATGCATTAAAGTTACTGTCACATACAAAACGTGCTATACCACTTTATTATATTTTTACATTTAAACACCATTTTGACCAACTGTGTAATGTAATAACTATGTAACGTGACAATAACTTTAACAAACTTTATTAATTTTAAATTATGTTCTAAACACGCCATGCTCAAAGCGGGTTAAAATTGGTGCTAGTTTATCCCGTTGTTCAGTTTATAATGTGGCGCTGCGGCTTAACTCACCACAAGGGGTTAACTGTTTTACTAGTTTTTAGGGCGGGTCAGTTTAACATGTTCAACTGCACTGAAATTGTTTCCAACGCTCGCACGCTCCATGCTCGGAGAGAACAAAAAAAAAATAAACCGAAATATTCCAATTTCAAATTATAAATTAGTTTGTATTAGCGTAAATGTTACGTTATTAACTGGTTGATTGATTACGTTCAGTGTTTGAAATTTGGGTAAAATTTAAGCTTTCATGTATAACAAAACAAATTATTATTTATGTTTAAGGTACATAGATAGTATAGTGTCATACAGAGTTACGAAATGGTTATGAAATTGAAATATGTGTGTTAATTTAAATACCACTTCAATCAAATTGAAATTAATTAAATGAGCTTATACCTAGTGGAAGGCCAGTGGAAGGTCATGGCCTACAGGGCGTCCCTTGAAACTAATTTATAGCTGCTTAATTAAAACTTTATTGCTTTGTTGTGAATGGCAATGGACATACGGGTAAGCCTTTTATTTAAAGGCATATTTCAGGATTGTATCAATTGTAACTTAGAAGATGTAAACTAAAACGAAGGTAATCTGTCATTTTGTTTTAGTTTCTTTAATAAAACGCAAATGTCATGAAATGAAATGAAAATACTACTTTCATTTCTGGAAATCTTACTTAGGAAATCTATCTTACTTATCAACAAATAAATAGAGATATTTTTACAGTGTCGTACAATAGGTGATAGATTACATTTACTCTTTACTAAATTGCGTTAAACAGACTCGTCGGTGCTAACGCTGAAACAACATACAATAACACATAATTACACAGCATAAATCCATGTTTTGTGTAACTTCCTTTACTCGTGTGTTCCGTAGGCGCCTCATTCGCTCTATGATTTATGGTCTTCGAAAGGTTTTAAAAGCGGCTTTCACTTTCCTCGTGATTTATTATCCAGAAGCTAAGTATTTTTGAAATAAAACAGTACCCATTGAAAACCTGTGGCGATCAATACCTGTCAAGCCCAAAAAATTCAATTAAAAGGGCCGAATTTCTTTTATTGGATAAACGGTAGACTCACGATTTAAAATCGTGTGAAAAGGTTTTTTTGTGCTTCCAAGAAGTTTTGCTTAATGGGCTTCTTTCAATTAATAAATATTATGATCAGAGTTAAAGAGATTATATAAAAATGTAAAAGATAATGAAGGAAATTTTTCAAAATTTGAATAGAATAATTTTTTTGCGTCAAATGATACGTTTAGATGACCTTTATAAATTGAATACATATTCTCGATGCCTTCAGAATTATCGAGCATGTGTATTCAATTCATGTAAACAATTGAAGTGGAAATGATAGATATCTTGCTTGAAGAAAATTCCGCCAAATGAAAGCAGTCGCCATTGCGTTGTGATTGGCAGGAGCTAAGACAACAAAACTAAGACAAGAAACGTAGCACTAAAGTGAGGAACAATTTTATCGACGTTTATTAGTGACATACAATTCACTTAACGGTGGCAATATATTATAACAACTAAATTTGTTTCAATTGCAAAAATAAATACCTAAACAGGATGTACGTTTCTCTCTAATTCAATATTAACTACGACAGGTAATATCATACTGATTATTAGTCTCAGCAGAGTACTAGTTCAAAAAAGCAAATTAAAAGTAAATAGTACGTAAACAAGAAATCAATCGTGATTTGGCTAATCTGTTATTGTAGATTTATATTTATCAAAAGAAGGGTTGTATGACGTTTCGAAAGTGAGGGTTTTAATCACACGCCTGATGGTCGATAGGAATGGAAATTCTTTCTTTTTATATAATGATGTTAATTTTTATTGTTGGCTTGCAATGACCAAAAAAGACACATTAATATCATTTTATTCCTCTCCGAGAAGGAAAGCAACTATAGAAGAAAGTGGAAATGAAAAAAAAAACTGCTGAAGCAAGCTAGAAAGAAGAAATATGCTTCTATACTTATAGAATATACTGATACTGCTACTATAAAATAAGAATAGAATATACAGTACGTACTACTGATGCTATGGACAGATATCATTAGTGATATTTGTGACAAGACACAAACGTATTACTAAAGCAGTTGACTAGTATTTGCACGCACCTGACATCAAATGAATAACGCTATAATACAAATTAAACAATGCGATCTATGAATTTTTTTAAGCCCAAAATATATTTCGATATAAGCTTGTTTGTTAAATGACACAGATAACAATTTATTTTAATAACTACTCATAGATATTTTTGCTTACGTTTCTCTATTTGATATTTGTATCAAAAGCTTTCACAAATAAATTAATTACGAGTTATTGCTGTAAAGCATTTTAAAATATATTTTCATCATTATTTGTGAAATAACGACGTCCCCATTGACCTATGCTACGAGGCAGAAGGTAATCCTCTGAAATATTTAAGAGAATTTCACTAAAAGTTTTATCATTTTGCTATATTTATTTTTGCCAACATTTTTTTTTTCAATCCACAAAATTCAATACTTCTTTATAATTAAAATAACATTCAATATATTTTTTATTTATTTGTTCGAACGACACCAACAATGTCATATCAACAATTATACTACACGAGTGACTTAAAATAGTAAGTAGTAATAAACGGGCGTAGTGGGATTTTAGTTTTGAGAGGGTTCATGAGTTTTTAAGGTAACTTTAGTCGACTTTCAATTTGACGAACATGCTCAATTCTATATTAGATTTTTATTTATCATCATATATGTACCCACTGCTGGGACACAGGCCTCCTATGAGGGTTCTGGCCATAATCCACCACGCTGGCCAAGTGCGGGTTGGCAGATGTCACATGTCATCGAACTTTTAATTCTTGGACATGCCGGTTTCCACACGATGTTTTCCTTCACCGTTTAAAGCAGTGGTGATGTTATTCTCATGTGCAGATAAATTGAAAAATCAATTTATTTCCTGCCCGCTCACCCGGTTTCGAACCCCGACTTATCGATTTTGAAGTCCGAGGTTCTTACCACTGAGCCACTACTGCTTTTTTATATATATGATGATTTTTATTTATCTCTTACTACTCCTCTTTACAGAGGATCATGCTACTTTCGAAAGAGGATTGTTTTCCTTACCTTCGCGTTTCGATTAATTATTTATGATATTGAGACTAAATAACTTGGCCTAATCGATTTTAATAAATTTTGAATAAATTTAATCAAAATTCTGCAAAACATTTCGGGTACAAAATGCTCAAGTCTACAATTATTTAAAGGTAAATTATGTAGCATTAGTTTTAAATGTTGTTTTCAAAGTTTTAAATGGTTTAAAGTAAAAGCAACGAGAGAATATTGTAGGGATCTCTCCTGCCGCCTTTCTGAGGTACTTATTATACCAAATAGGTAACAAATTTATAAACTTAGCTAATTAGACGGGAACTTGGCCCGAGTTTCACGTTTACCTTCGAAAGTAACAACGTCGTTGGTACACTCGTGATTTAGAAATAACCTTAAAAACAGTCACTTTACGGCAGTTTTCTTGTACCTCTTTATTTTCAGAAGTTTAGAGAGCTCGATGTGGCCTCAATTCATATTATATTAGTTTTTAATTAATTAGGAAATAAGTGAGTACATAAATTTATAAGTTATAATAATAAAGAGAAAAAAGTGACATAAAAATTAGATTACAATAAAGATTACGCTAATATTATAATCATTCTATTATCACGTCATAATGAGCCTATATTTAATAATAACAATGTATTACCTTAACTCAATTGAGGTTCACTTGTTAGGAACATGAGGCTTTAAATTATGATGTACTAGCTTTCCATCCGCGGCTTCGCCTTCTTTCTTCGCGCGTGGAATTCGGTTATATCGCGCGACATGGTAAGGAGTAGCCTATAGGTTTTCCCAAGGTCTGGACTATTTGTCAAAATTAGTTAAGTGGTTTAGGTGTGAAAGAATCTTACATGATTTTATGTTTGACAATAAGGAACTTCCATACAAACTTTCGTCCCCTATTTCTTCACTTTTTTTCGCAATAAAAAGTATCCTATGTCCTTTCCCAAGTTCAGTTCTATCATCACCAAAATCAGTTCAGTGATTTAGGCGTGAAAGCGTAACAGACAGACATACAGACAGACAGAGTTACTTTCGCATTTATAATATTAGTGGGGATTATGATAAATTAAATAGACGACTTACTCTTACTTTTATACGAGTATGGGTTATTTCATTTGTTTCCTTTTCCTTTGCAGGGATTCAGGCTTTCTACTAATTGTAAATCAGTTTTTATTAGTCAATTCTTGTTTTATCATGCTCGTCTGGTCTCAATTCTGTATCGTTTCAATTGAAAGCTGAAGTCACTGCTCAGACAATAGATAATAATTATGAGAAAAATACAATACGCATTTTTTTCTATAACGAAACCATAATTTAATAACGTTGTTTATAACTGATTGTATTGGTTTTTCACGATTTCATTATTCCTAAGCTACATTTAAAAGCTTTTAACACCAATGTTTTTACTTAGAAACTCCATATTTTTTGTCACAAAACGTCAATCATTATTTGCATTGCGTATTAAATCCAATGATATTTTCGCATTCCTACATACGAAAATATCCGTATATATAAATAACATTACGAGGAATTAGGTAACGAATGGACAGAATGACGGGTTTTTAAATGGATTTTTGGCCTGTTACTCAGTGTCAATGTGTTATTTTTAGTATTTCTATATTTATAAACCTACTTTCAGTTCGTTTATGTGTGTGCTTCAGTTGATGTTTTTGGTTTCGTTTTTTTTCGTACTAAATACAACGAATAAGCGATAACTGTGTTTTATTTTAGGTTCTATGTATTATAAGGAGCATGTTATACTACGATTTAAGAGTATATAAAGTATATCTTATACATCGTAGGTCCATATTAATAATCACACTAATATTATAAATGTGAAAGTTTGTTTGTCCGTCTGAAAATGCTGAACGGATTTTGTTGAAAATTGGTATGCAGGCAGGGTATAAACTGACTTGAGTGATAGAATACTTTTACCCGATTATATATAAAAAACAGGAATCTTGATGTCCGTGCGGAGCCGGAACGAGCGTCTAGTTATAAATATTTTTGAGTCTTAAATAATTGTTTATATTATTATCACTCACAGAAATAGATTAGGAATACCTACTGAAAATAGTAGGTTACATTAATAATTTAGATAATCAATAAACTCATAGAAGATGAACGTTATAGATCCTATTATTAGCATTATGTAAACGGTCTCCGTTAAGTCTTCCTTTCCAACCGTCACATCTGAATTCCAATTTTAAATTGTAAATTGTAAAAAAACTATTTTTTGGTTCTTGGCGCACAGAGAGGGTTGTTATAAGTTTTCCATCGATGTCCGTCTGTTTGTATGTGTGGCATTGTAGCATCGTAGCTTTTAAAGCCAGTTTCCGGTTTGTTTTGTTATTAGGTCCATCAGTGGAGTATCAAGTCTTTGTCAGGAAGATATAAGGCATTTTAATCGCATGATTACTGAATAAAATGCTTCACTAGTGCCAGTATAATCGTTAAATGACAATTTCTAGTAGGGTCGAGTTTTCGTATCTATATTTAATTTTATAATTTAATTTAGTAATCGTTGGGTGCATCTATGAGCTTTTTTATCCAATAAATGGTATTTTAATGGTATGGGTCCAAGTAACTGCGTTAAAGTATGAACTATAATGAAAATAACAAATATACTAAAATGAAATCATTATACATTCTTACTATCAGTCGTTACTTAAATGTGAAACATGCATTTCAAGACAACATATTTGATTGTAAAATGCAAACAATATTATAAGTAGAACGAGTGAATGCAGTTCGTGAAAATGTTGATACGTTTTGCATATACAAGTCTATTGTATACATTTTTTATTAACAGTGTAAAAATTAAGACTAATGAATGCCAGTTGAAATGTCACTGTAATTATGTAAATTAATTTTATATTGCAATGATTTGACCGGTGGCAGGGGGCATCTGTTGATTTTAAATCAAGTACGTGATGGTACCGCCATTTGCATTTGTATTGCATTTTATTGTTAAAATTGAAACGGAATGTGCATGGAATATGTTTTATGTTATATTTAATATTCTTCGATAATTTCTATTCTTAATCTATTCATATGGTTAAACCTAGTCAATAAAATCACTATTATCGTACCCAAAAGTTTTAATATGTCATTTAATATATCATTTAAAATGTCATTTAATATATTGAGTTCTCATAAATAAAAAGGCTGGAGAAGTCAGCAAAATAAAAGTACGTAAATAGAAGTTGGATATTTATTACATTAAGGTTTTTACAAGGATTGCTTTGGAGAATTTGGATTCTACGTGTTATTTGAATTCATTTTTCCTTCGAAAAGGAACGTAACCATTATTATCTACAGCTGTCTTTCTCCACTTTGGAAATGGCCATTCTTCTTTTGTACCATAAAACTTCATGAAATATTTGAAAAAAATACGTATATTTTTAAAGCATTATTTGTCTTGGTGCTATTTTGCTCTGCGAAAGACGCCACATATGCTAAGGTATAACCCATCTCAATCTTGACTTTTTTGCGATAGAATGCCCCGAGACGGGATCGCAAGCTCGCAGATTGCGGAGCGCTGACAACCGACATTTTGTTGTCGAATTCAAGAAAGAAATATGAAAAGAGGTGGAAATTCCTTTCTTTCAACACATGCTTAGAATTATTAATAAATCAATATGAATCAAATCTCCATACACGAAATATCAATATATTTTACGTTACGCGATTTTTGTGATTTACATTAATTATCCCGATAACGTGTAATGAATAAAATATACACTAGGACAAAAATTTATTACACATGCATACAGTAATGTTTTCAAGAAAATCGAATCAAGTAATAAATTGTATTTATACTACTAATATTACTAGTATGAGTGATATCCAGTATCTTAAATAATATAAAAAGATTGTTTCAACCGCAATATCATTACGTCAATCTGAATTTATCAACTAACCTAAGGAGAAAATTCTAATATAATCAAGTAAGATAAAGAAAATTACATTAAGCTTTAGAAAAGCATTATTAATACTTTGTTCTAGAGTAAGCAGTTCAAGTTCTAGAGTATTCCATAAAAATAAGGGGGTTAGCGATCAAAAATCAATCCGCACTTGATCCAAAATAAAGCTGACGGTCCTATCTCTTTGCCCACATCAAACATCAAATTATTGTCCAACCGCACAAGTCAGTTTTCATGTTTGCGACACCGTTGACTCAGCATGATACTACATAGCTTAAGAGAAAAGGAACTATTGTTTATGTTATATTTAAATTAATTTACAATATCTGTTTCGTGCTTGCTAGATGCGTTATCAAATAGTATAAATTTTATTCTATGTATATTTGCTTTATACTATAAAGCAAAGTCGCTTTCCGCTTCTTTATATATGTATGATTTTGATAGGTTTTTTATAGATAGAGTGGTTCATGAGGAAGGTTTACATGCATTATAACATCTAGTAAACTACTCCGAATTTAACGAAATCGTTATCGATTCATCAATACTGAGATGCTTCTATTTACATTAATTATTTTTAAGATTCCTCTCTTTTATAGGCGAATGCTTGTATATTATATTTATCTTGCTTTTACGATACTATTTTGTTATTAAACAACGTGATATAAACAATATTTTCGACTACGTTACTTCGAAAGACTAATTATAATTTATTTATTATACATATCATAAAACGGATTGTCAATTTTTTTTGCTGTATACACTTAGTCTACAAAGGTGAATAAATTCATTCATTTTATAGCTATTTGAAATATTAGACATAGACATACATTTATTCATACTCAAGTACACGCACAACAAATAACAATAAAGACAAAACAATGAATATTATACGGGAAATAAGAAAAAATATAAACATAGACACGCCAATTTAAAGAGAAAAGAAATAACGCAAAATCTAAATTAGGTTGCTGTTTTGTGTTATGGCTCTGAAAAGGTCTAGGCTCAGCCTCATATGCCATGAGTCAATTGACCCATGACGCTGTTTATTCTGCCAGAACCCAGAAGGAAGATGGATAGATAAGAAAGAAGATAAATAAACACAAATATACCAACAATAATGTTAGGCAACATAATATATATATATATAAAAGAAACAAGTGAAAGATTGAAAGATAAAATATATAAGTTACCACAAAAACAAAAAAAGGCCAGGATATATATAAATAACGGATAGTAAATAACAGTGAGATAAATGTACATAATAAATGCTACATAAATAATAAACAATAAAAAGTTAGAAGCTAAGGTACAGTACTACTTATTAAGTAAGATTCTGTACCGACAAAAGGTGCTTCCTGTACGCACGTCGGAAGCTAAATTTAGACTGCAGACATTTCATAGGAGGTGGTATATTGTTCCAGCATTTGGCAGCAGAGTATCTGAAGCTCCCACGAAATGCTGCAGTTTTGTACGCCGGGACTGACAACTCCTTGGTTATACTCCTAAATTAATTTCTGCTTCTCTGACTTCACCACTCTAGTTTAGAATATAAATATTCAGGCGTTTTATTCTTCATTATGTCAAACATCATACAGGCAAGAAAAAGATTTTGTCGGTTCTTAATTTTCAGGTGATTGAGAGTGTTGATGAAGGGAGTTACGTGGTTACGGTATGGTATGTTAAATCAGAAGCGTGTGCAGGCATTCTAGTAGCCTTTGAATAAGCCGCTGAGATCGTTCCAAGAGGCATGGACCGTATACGTTTGGACAAAATTATTGACTCGCAGAGTCGAATCCGAAGATCGATACTGAGAAATTCTCGAATTTTATAAATCGTATTGAGCCGGAAAAAGCAATTATTAAGCATTTCAGTGACATGCTTCTCGAAATTAAGGCCTCCATCGAAAACTGTTTCTAAATTACGTTCAACAGCGACCTGCTCAAGTGGAGACGTATTGATTTGGATTGAAGGACTGTTCTGAAACGGAAAAAGATTTCTTATGTATCTGATACGTAAGAAATCTTTTTTTAGTACCAGTTATTAAGCATTTAGATTTAGAAGGGTTAAGGCATAGAGAATTCCGCAATGACCAATCGGAGTTATTAGTGAATGAATTACATGAATTATTTTTAAATAGTAAGATAATATATTGAAGACAATTATAATATATACTATCAATTTTATCATTACCTGCATACATTTAATATTTTTTTGCAAACATATTTGAATTCATCTAGTTGAGTGAAAGTAACATAAGCATATTGTGTGTCTGTGCTAGTGATGTATCGTGATTGCACAAACAATATTGGGTGCAATATTAACAGTTATTTAAAATTTCAGTACAAGCAACTCCGAGTCATATCTCCGACTACACGCCACCGCTAGCGGGGACGCGTCACGTACATCTCGCGTCAATTTATCAGCTATCGCGCTTGAAGATCCACCACTGAGTAAATTATACGATAGAATCCACATACTCGTACATAAAACATGATGTATGGTAAGTGCTCTTTACACTATTGCTTGCGATACATTGCAAAGATCCAGCTGAATAGGACTTTTCACTTCGATTGCGGTTCCAGTTTCCAATTTTTCATATATACTCAACCTAACAACTCTGTACCACATTAATTTATCTATAATATTTTGTCCTGTTTAAACATTAAATGCAGCGATAGCTATTCAAGTCCGGCGAAAATTAATTTGGTTTCAATAATATTTTTAAACCTATATTTGGTCATAATATAGATGCTTGCATCTTATATGTCAGAATACCTTAAATTATCGCGTTTCTTTATAGAACCGGGTTCTCAGTTTGTCTAAAGCCTCCGAAGTGCAGTTATTTCAAGATTGTAGTGTCGTATTATTAACGTTTCAGAACTTAATGCTTTTCTTTCTGTAGTTTGTATCTCGTATTCTTAGTCTTATTAAAAACGAAGATAATGTATGTAAGAGGGTTCCAACGAGTGAATGATAAATGTCAAGAGACGAGACGATTTTCATTACTATATCAACAGAATACATTTTAATTGTTTTATAACTTATTCAATTTAAAAACAATGTATTGAAAAATATGTGATATTAGTTTGCGACGTGACGAGATGACGTATTGGTTAATTGAAATCATTGTTTATATATTAATAGTTAGTTAATATATTAGTAGTAATATCAAATGACATGCTATTTTTTAAATTTAACGTCATGTTTTGTTTATGATAATCATTTTTTAAAGGGATGATTATTCCTATGAAATTTATATACAATGTTCTGATATAATCTGTTGGTATAACGATATTATAACAGGATCAATACTAGCGTATAATGTTTTTGTAAACGTCGACTGAATTTAATTAAATCCAATAAACATTCATCAGCTTTACCGTAATATCGTGATATTGCTTCATGAAAAACAAATGACATAGTTTTTTCGATGATCATAATAGGGTTTTTGGTTGGTTTTATTATAAACACGTTATACGCATAACGTGTTTATGATTTTGAAAGTTGAATAATATAAATAAATATTGTGTTTATCTTTATAAACAAGGTACTTACGTTATATATAATATGTGATTCCAAAGCGATAAAAAACAATATCTTTATAAGTTTTGCAAGTTTAATTTATATGCAATATATTTATTAGCATTCATGTTCTTTCAGATTCATTTTGCTATAATAGGAAATTCCTGATCTTTTAATGATGAGGTTGATGTCGCGGCAGTAGTGATTAGAATGTAAGTCTTAGAAATAGGCTACAACAATAGTTTCGTGTCCTTAGATTTGGCAGTAAAAAATATAGCAGATATAATTTGTTTCTTTATTAGATATTAGATATAAGATAAATGGTGTTTTTGACAGGAAAATAACGATAATACCGAAAAGATTACGATATACCTAGTGATAAAATGTCTGAATGAATATCTAATTTATATAAAGGGATTTCTATGCTGCAAAGTATGCGCGTTGTATTTGTGACTTATATAACAGTTGCATCATTGTTTATTTGTACATATTATATGAAAAGTCGCATAGCACACTCTTGGGAAATCTCTTCTATTGCCAGTTTGTTTTGTTCAACTGAATGCTCAGACCAGATGAATGTCGCGCATGACGTTATAGCTCCCAAATGAATTGTTGAAATATTTAATACAACATCACTATAAAGAATTGCTTTCACAATATCTGGTTGTATATCACCATGAATACGAAATTTTCATGAATAATTTTTTAGGGGTTCCGTACATAAGAAGTGACTTTTAATAGAAAAGCTTTTATGCGTTATCTTATGAAATATTGTGGTGGATCAAAATTCAAATACAAATTGAGCTATGTTAGAAGTAAATTTGATAACTAACGCCAATTGATAAATAAATGTTACTTTCCCTCTCGGGATTTTAGCTGCAGAGTAATGTTTTTACAATAAATTGTTTTGTTGACTTCGAGTCGATGACTGCAGATGCAACCAAGCAGATGTGTACGTATCCTAAATAATTACAATATTTATTTTTGCTTATAACTTATAACCACTCAAAAAGAAGATACAATTAGTGTGCTAACTTATCCCAGTAATAAATTTCAAATGACTTATGAGTAACGGTATTTGCTTTTATAATAACATATTAAGCAGTTTATAAAAATTAAATAATAAAATAAAATTAAATGAAAACACGAAATATTTACACAATAAACTTATATCTTGACGATAAAAGTATATATACAAATGAACAATAGGTTAATATAATATAGAACATCCTGTTCAATATTATACTATAGTATGGACAAACATTTTTTAAAAGAGTAACTTTAGTGTCAATTCTTTAGAGAAAGGGACCTTCCGGTGATAGCTTAAAATAAGAAACGACAAGTCATAAACAGTTGTTAAACGTTTACGTGAACAAAAAAAAAAATAGTTTTAGTTTGAGTTGAAATTTGTTACATAAATATGGTTTAAATTTTATTCGGACACGTATTTAAAACCCTTGTCACAGAATAACTCTCACTATAACGTTAGCGCAAACGAAATTTAGGTAAAAATATCATCCACTGTATAAAAACATACAGCCATTTCTGTAAAACGAGCTACAAATTCTAATATTCGTACCGCGGCTGTAAACGCAATCGTCAAAAAATAATATTCCCAATTTTTATGGGTCATATTTGACGCAGTGTTTTGAAGGTAGAATTTCAGCTAACGACGGCAATAACAGCTCCAACCCTCGTTTACACCTTTTGTATTTCTATCCGCGAAAGGATGCAGAAAGTTACGATTACACCTCCGCACGGCTTAGCGTTTTATGTATTTTAGTTTGAAAACTTTTTATACGGATGAAAGTGGTTGTATTTCAGTTCCATTAATGTATTAATGTTTTGGGTTCGTGTTGAGCTTGAGAGCACTTATTTTAATGTTTAAAACACTTTGTCAAATTCTCTTTAATTTATTTATTAGCGGGTGTGTGTATTATCTTTTACTACCAATATAATATAGTACTTCAAGTACATCTTTATATATTGTTTTTTTTCAGTTCATTTTGAATGTCACGAAAATGTTAATATGTTGATATTAATAAATATTATAGATATAATAGTAGATATCCTTTTAAATATTTTGTGCTATATTTAAAAACTTTCGCTAATGGACTTATTAAGCCAAAACATCAGACCGTCCGCATTTATATGTACCAACCCATGTATACATACATATCCCACACTACTACAAATAAACAGTACACTCAAGTAGGAAAGTGACGACATTAACTCCACCCACAAGCTCTGAAATGCGGTGGACGCGGGTAATGCACCGTGTGAACGCACTTGAAGCAGAAAAGAAACGTGGAACTGATTCCTTTTGCCCTGATATCTAATACTTATTTCTGTTAGCGACCATATTTTATGTTAGTTTTTATATCGTGTGCCTAGAAATATATGTATGTTGAATAATTGTGTCACGAATATACAGTATAAATTCAAGAAGCTTTGCGCTAAAGATACGTTATAATAACAATTTATATTGTTCTAAGTTCAAATATGACCAACCGATACCGAACCGCAAAAATATTACGTACTTTTTGCAGTTTACTATATTTATGAAATATTGAAATAATATAGATAATACGCAAAACATATTGTTAATAACACAAAAATTCTTTAAAAGCCCTCGGGCATTGAAATGAACGTACCATGTATTACTGCATATTACATTAACTTACTACTACATTACTTATTAAGAATATTGAAGTAACTGTTTCAAAAAGGGCATTAAACATCCATATCAGATCAGTTACTTTTTGTTTGCAGCGAATCCGTTTATTCCATCATTTGTGGGGTAAAAGATAAAGTTAATCTTTTACCATGTGAAAACAAATAACAATTTGGAGGAAACAACGATACGCTATCTCCAAATAGAGCGAGCCAATCATTCGTCGACACCTTATCGTCAGCTAGTTAAGCGTTTCACTGATTGCTGGATTGAGCGATAAATCTCGCATGGCACGCGATCCTTAAAGCTTTCATCGCAGAAATAGATACCTTAAATATACAATTGGGTTAATCATTACGACCGCTATATTTTACTAGTAGCGATTGCGAGATTAAGATGGTTTAAAATAAAATGAGCTTCTCGTTTCTACATGTTTTTTTGCTTAACTACGTTGCCTGTTTAAGAAAAATTCTTTGGGACATTAAACAAATTAATCCCATCATGTTCAAACAAACTACTAACCTGTCTTACTACTATAACTCGTGGAAGTGTAAAAATTGACATAAAATTACATAGTACGAGTTCTTTCTATATATGTATATGAGTTTATATCGCTACATTTTTTGTGAAGGGGTTAATAGTCAACATACATTACCATCCTAATTTGTTGCTACCCAATAACTTATATTGCTGTCTACGCATTTAATTTAATCGACACATTAATTGTTTATGAGATACCTTACCTTTATGTGGTGTCAAAATTGTAGCGTGTAAATTGAACTGAAACAATTAATATCCGCATAGCGTATCTAACAAGATATTAATTTTCTCTTTCATGAATAGTTACTACGATTAATAATTTTAATTGTTCCATTTCACGTTGATACGGTGCTAATTTTATCGTGTTTATTAGACTTCAATTTCTACTCAGGACGTATGCAACACGTGTTTTAATGTGGGAGTCGAGCACGCTTTTGCACGAATTGGACCAGCTCGCACCGGGGAAGGCACCACACCAGAGTAGAAGATCGGCGTGAAATGTAGCATGTGAATTGTGAATGCATCTAAGTTTCATATGATGCGTGGGAGAGCCGGAGGCCTATATAGTTTTCTTCACACTTCCCAGTTTTTTCCTCATTCTCATCGTCACGAGCCACCAGCACGATTGCCCCCTATTAATATAAAAATGATACTAGTGTATACTAGTAAATACTGTTTTTATTGTATGTTATCGCACTATATCACACTAATATTATAAATGTGAAAGTTTTTTGATGTTTGTCAATTACGTCAATTACATTGAAACTACGGAACGGATTTTGATGTAATTTGGCATACATGCTGGGTAAGAGCTGACTTGGGTGATACTTTTTATCCCGATAATGCTCCCTAAGGCTAAAACAGGACGACATTTATGATCGACAAACATTATGGATTTGTTTGTTAAGATATGTTTTGCACCTTGACTATTTTATTTTATATTTTTTAAGTAGAATGTAAGTTAAATATCTGGATCATACAGAATTTAATTTCAGTTAATCATAGATTATTTATAACCGTATTTTAGATTGTTGTTCATTGCACTCCTAAATGTAGGAACATTTTGTTTTTCAAATGTCCAAATATATTTGTGCTATCTCAATAGTAACCCACATCGATTTTAAAAACCTCCAAACCAATTTGCCTTTTGCATTTTGCTCCTTTTTGCATGTGCCAGAAAACGAGCAATGTTTGTTTAAATAAAATGGTTTCACCTTTTATATTTCAATTATAAACGCAATGTGCTCAATAGTTTTGTTCTTTTTCTATGCAGTTTTTGTATCTTTTTAGTCTCAAGATCGTATAATTTTCATCTTTATAAATACATTTATTGAATAAAACAAAAGACAAAGTTTTTATTATATCTATATTACAATAGGTAACTCGAGAATAACAATTTTCATGATTTTTAATGTTTTGTATTCTCGTTGATTAGCATATTTAACATTTGAAAGCATAAATTCTTAGAAGACTTGGTACAAGTTCCTCTTCAAAAACTAAAGTGGTAATAATAAATTAATCTTCTTCATCCTATGCTTGCTTATTCATGATGCTATTTATTGTATATATTCTAGTGGATAACGTTGGTTGTTTTACTATTCTAAGTATTTTCATCCTCGGTTTTCCACCTTCGCTTCAACTCTACGATTTATTTTCTCAATCAAATCTTGTTCTTTTCTGTTTTCCATTCGCACCAGTGCATCGATAGTTTTTTACTTAGGTATCAAGGATATTCTGTCTTTGCGTATTATATATAATAAGTGTAATACCTATCTCAGATCTCTCAAAAGGTTAGCAATGTAAAAAAGAAATTGTACAAATACATATTTAATAGAATAATGATAATATTTCTAGAGTGAAAGTGATACACCCTTTTTAAAAATAGTGCTTTTGTAAGTATGTCTTTGTTACTGCTAAGTCATTGTTTTGTCTTACTTCTTATGTCTTATTATAGCCATAGGATTTATAATAGTTGTAGTTTATAATATAGGTAAAACAAGGATTACTAGGCACTCCAAATTTTTTGACATCACACGAAAACTACGGAGATCCCATTGCAACAAACTACGAAGTCCTATACGAAATTGAGTTAATTTTACAATACGCTATTAAACTTGCGGTAAATATTAGCGAATTAAATGCAGCACTTCTACCGGGAATCAATTCCACGGCTCATTGACGCACCGAGCGGGTCATTAATCACTTACACGTCGAACGTTACACAGGTTAATCGCAGAGCACTAAGTTATTTATAATGGTTAAGTATTACTAGCTGCAAATATTATGATATGTATGACGTGTGATCGAAACAGAAGGAAAGGCGAAGTTTGCAATTTTAAATGTTGATGAAGCGTACGCATGTTGTTTAATATTGTGTTTCACCGATTGTGTCGTATAAGATTTCTGTTATTACACTCACGACACGTTAAATATAACATATAGTACAAAATTTTAATTGATTATCTCAAAAATTTTAATAAAGTACCTATATGCTTATTAATTAGCATTACAACGTATAAATATTGTGCTTAAATTGATTGTCGCGTAAATATAAAATCTTACTTACCGGCAAGTGGCTAGCCTGTTTGCCCTGTTGCCTCATAAAAAGAGGCTTAAAACGAGGTTTTCATAAACAAAGATTTTATGACTTTTATCAACAGTTATTGCGCTAAAAACCTTTGCTGTTGGGATTATTAAAAATTGTTCAGTCTCTCTTTGAATAGTCAATGCTTGTCTTTTAATACTCAATATAGGCGAAACTGTATGATTGATACCGCCAGGGGATCCATCCATCTGGATTGTGAGCGTGGGTTATTGCGAAATATCAAACGTTTTTAAAAATGCATTGCAGTTGGATAGCTTTCGAGAGTAAAAAATGTGAAATATTATATCATTCTGAATAGGTCGACATACCTGGCGATTCAAAAAAACTGCGAATTTCCTTCACAATTTACTGCTTTTGTATGCAGTTTATTAAGTATATTAAAAGTGAGTGTTACTAATCAATTTTATTTTACAATATAAAAACAATATTAGTCAACACAACAAAACAAAACTTCGGGTAAAGTCAAAATAAAAAAAGTTTATTAAGAAATAAATACACATTTGACGTTTACTTGACATTAATATAATGAGTTGCGAAATTGAGAAATCGAATGAGTAGTTGATGATAAAATATTTGTGATTCACGTAAAAACAAATTTGGTTGTATGCATAACATATACATGATCTGCAGACTAACCATAATGACCTGAGACCTACTAGTCCTACTAATATTATTAATATTGTAAATGCGAAAGTTTGTAAGGATGTGTGTGTGTTTTTTACTCTTTCACGCAAAAAATATTGAACCGATTGCAATGAAATTTGGTACGTAGACAGCTGGATAACGGGAATAATATATAGGAAACTTTTCAACCCGATGTTCCTACGGGATACGGACTTACGCGGGTGGAACCGCGGGGCGCACTTAGTACTCCATATATTAGTATATTGTATCGAATGAATAAGATAATCGTTATCAGCCTATATATGTTCCCATTGCTGGTACACAGGCCTCCAATGAGGGTTCAGGCCATAATCCACCACGCTGGCCAAGTGTGGGTTGTCAGATGTCACATGTCGTCGAACTGTTGATTCAACATTAATTAAAAAAATCACTTTATTTCCTGCACACTCGCCCTGTCTCGAACCCCGACTTATCAATTTTGAAGTCCGAGGTTCTCACCACTGAGCCACGACTGCTTAGCAATAAGATAATCACTTCTAAGTTATTAATATTAGCAATAACAACACAGAACAACAGAGACATCTACAACAGCAAAAAGATAAAGTCAGTTTGTTTTTAGTTAGATAAATAATTGTGATGGTTTTTTTTTGTTTTAATCAATACGTTATCATCATATATACAATAAAATAAACTAGCCTTGTGCAACCGGATCTTGTTATATCATTCTGAATGATGGATATGAATAAATAAATACCCATTCAAAAATTCCAACGTTATTTGACTAAAATAAATTCCTTTTCAACTAATAGCTATCTCATATTTAACTTTTACGAGTTTCATTGTGCTCCATGAAACTGTATAGGCATAAAGTGCATTGCCACAATTATTATCGATCGTCGTATAAATCGCTACATACATGGGTAATACTAGTTTTCAATTTACAAGTTTCGATCTAAAACCGTTTACCAGCCTTAGCATGCACGTTCTTCATGTAAAGCCGCTAATGTGCTTTGGTTTAATCTCTTTGAACCAAGCGTTTGCAATTTACAGAGCCCACAAGAATATCATCCGATAGCTGAGATAATTCTACTCAGATATCTCTGAAATTCGGGACCAAACCATTCCAATAGTGGGATTTCCGAGTTTGGATCTGCGTTAAATATTTAGCGACAAAGGATGAAGCAGTTGACGGGTGTTTCAGAGTATTATTGAAGTGCCTTTTATGGCTTACAAAATTTTAAATTATTAATATTCAACACATTGCTTTAGTTCTTGTTCCTTTAGTATATATATATAAGTTTAATTTTTTTTTTTTCATTGTATCTTTATAGTGCGTGATCCCTATAACTGAATACCTATCATCATATATCTAGCATCTAATTTAGTATTTAACAATACGTCTTTATTTTTAAATTTATTTTCTTTTGTAGATACTTTAGCCGAAAATCAATTGAATGTGCCATGAGACTATATCACAAAAAAAAAATTAATAAATTATTTTTCCTAATTTTCTTCAATATAAGATGCACTTCATGGATAATATATTATTGTTGCAATAATGGCTTATATAATATAATTATTTTTACAACGAATCAATCGTTTTGTATAATTATACTAATACCGCATACTAATAAAAACACTTGTTTTCCGATCCATTTCATATGAATTCCACTAACCATTGACTATATTGGAACAAGAGAGAATGCCTACAATATGCCTTTGCGTGGACGGACAAAAGCATGTTTGACTGAATTCCTCTAATATCTGGCGTCACCGCACGCTTTATTATTATTTCATTTTAGTCAGGTATTGTTTGAATACGCTACGTTAGAATAAAAATAATGATACCGCAGGATATCGTTTTTTCGATCCTATATTATTTATTATCTACTTTCACAACAAAAAAGTTGTTTTATGATTGCATAAATGTATTTTATAGGTATCTAAAAATGCTTGGTGGTAATAAACTAATTGCTCGATTGTGATATTACATTTACTCGTAATTAATGGACCAAAATTATTGAATATCATTTTGCAATACTTTAAAATCGTCCAATTTGCGATAAATTATGTCAATAATATCAACCGGTTATTTGAAAACTTAAATTTGACTCCTAAAATTGACTCCATAGTATTTGCTTAAAATAATTGAGTTTTTAATTTCAAAAGTAATCTTAGCTCTATCGTGGCTAAATTATTTGACTTTGTAGGTCGAAAAATGAAAATATAATTGCATTTTAAAGCGAGGCCGAGGTTTAAATGGAGGATTTCGTTGTAATCCACAGATGACATAAAAAATAATATAACTCTGCCGGTACTGATATATAAAGTTTACAACGAGGATCTGAGTAACAAATTCCACGATAAGATACTCAGTTTATATTCAAGTATTTTCATTGTTACAGAACAAAGGATCCGGCATCTTTTGAAAATGTATTTTGTGTAAAATGGCTAACAAGCTGCCGAAATTGAAAAGACTGCCTTTTGAATGTTAAAGATGAACATTACGTAATTATACGTCTTGAAATAATATACTTACCATCACATTATTGTTTTGCTATATATTGTTATTTATTCAGATCGAAATATAACAAATTTTAATATAAGTCTTATCCAATATTGAAAATTAATAAATTAGCTTGTAATAAATAAGCTTCATGACATAGGTGGTCGAAAATGCGTGTTAAAAGCCCGCACAATCAGTTTAGAAAATTTATTAGGGTAAAGAGGACCTAGGTGATGACATTATACATTATGATTTCTGCTGACTATACGCAGGTTCGACAATTATTTCCCTACCCCCTTTGGGTTACATACCGATACAACTAAAAAAGGATTTTATTAACTTTAAAACTGTGAAATATAAGTGAATTAATAAGCTCGTACTACTAAACCGGTGTTCTGATAAAACAGAACTAAAATGAAGGCATTCTAATATGGTCGAATAAAGAAACTTATCTTAGCTCTGTACAATTCGCGAAAAAACAAAAGAATACCATTATTTTCAAGACAACTTAATGTATTGTTGAGAAACGTCAACTGAAAGTATTCAATGTCGACCTGGATCTAGAATAGATAAGCTCTAAAAGGCGTTTGCGTCGTAATACTCTCAAGAAGGTAAAACTCGGAAGCTTTATGACATCCACTTGTATATTTTATTAAGTAACTGCAGCATTAGCTCAAAACTACGTGAAAATACGTTGTTTACTTTTTCATATTTTAGTGTATAATAATTGTAATTAATCATTGTATCATTATTTAAATAATAAACTATGAATGCAGTTTTTATTGATCCATTCATAACGATATGATTATAAACAACAATAATATTACAGTCGAATGAAAGCTAACAAAGAATTGATGAGGAACTCGAAAGTTGTACGTTATGTTTGAAGCACCCACGAAGCGCCCGACATTATTATATATTCGAAACTTATGAACTATTCCCAAGAGCTCCCATTGTGTGCATCCAAGACTGATTTGTTCGTACAAAGTTCGAGTGTGGCGTTAGAAAGTTATTTGCTCTGACATTGAAATATGATGCCAATTTTGATGCTACTCTAAGGCGAATTCTGGTACGCTGATCAAGTCCGGGATTCAATTGAAATTGTTCCGTTGAAGTAAGGTATTTCATAATATTCCTTCACACGTAATGCTGATGGACCTGGATATTTCATTTTAATGGAGAGATATCGATGCCTTTGTGGATCTAAAACCTTGCTGGCCTTATAAATTCTATTGTAAGTGTTTATATCGCTTGTATATATCCTAAAAATAAAATGTAAATTTAAAACTCAAGAATAAAATTATTCACAAAGCTACTCTATGCATGTTGAGATGTTCTATCAGATGTTTGTATTTATGAAAGCAGTTACTTCTGACGAATGAACACAATAATAAGTATTTCGATATATCTAGTCTACTATTGGCAAAATGTTCCTGTCTTTTAGATAGTGTTGCAGCACTGAACCAAACATGTGTAAGAATATTGTATCCTAGCGTAGTCCAGAAGGCCGAAAATAAAACATAATTTATCAGACATTAAGTCTATGCTTGAAGGGGAATTTTATTCTTCTGCGTTTCTGCGCCGTACTTTAAACCGATAAATAGGTTTTTGAACACGAATTTAACATAAAAACCAAATCCAAACAATTTTAGAAGATGCAGATATTGGAAGGAAACATTTATTTTAATTTAATGTTTAATAAAAAAAAAATGAAATCAAATTAGTTGATATAACATTAAATGAACCTCTCAATTCTATAGGGTGGATTGATTATTACAGCGAAACTATTAAAGCTTATCTGAATAAACTCACACTATTGTGCCAGGCGTCGAAGACGAAGCCCTGGAAGGGGCCCACAAAGTTAGTGGTAGAAAGTTGGTGGCCTAAAGTTAGTATTATAATCACAATAATATTAATATAATAAAATGAAATCGCTTTTGATAATTGTTATTCTTATTTATACAGTAATGAGATTTTTCTCTGTCACATTCAAGTAAAATATTTTTGACTAATTGCAATAATTATGACGACTATTGAGCTGCTATTTGCAAAAATGTGTTCCAAGATTGAATTTCCAGTATAAAATTTAAATCAAAATTAAATCACAATCAAAGGTTTTAACCTTTAAGGTGATTTATTGAACTTGTTACTACCGACGCCTGCAGCACAATCGTCCTCGAGTGGGGTCCGTAGTGTCACTTTGTAATTAGCTCTAACGAGTTAACCATTACCAGGTTGAGATTCGAGAAAGGACATATCTTATTTTGTCACGGAGATCCCACGGGAACGGGAGCTACGCTGGAAAAACTTCGGGATGTCTATTTTTTCCTTTGACTACGCGAGTGAAGCAACGGTCGGAAATCTAGTGGGCCTTAAAAACAAGTTTAGGCCAGCCAAGTGGCATACATACGAAACTAGAGACGAGAAACTGAAAATTGGCACAACCGTACCCCGTCTACCCTACCTGTACTTCAATTAAGCGTGCTAGCGTCACGAAAGGAGTTTCAGTTTGTCAAAGGCTTTATGCTAGCCCTTTAACTATCCCTGGGATGGCAATTCGAGAACGAGCAAGGTAAATTGACTAAGCAAATATGTAGATAATTGATTTAATGTTGTTTTTTTTAAACAATGGTCCCTTTTTACAGTTGTTACAACACAAATGATGTAGTTGTCTATCTAATAATATTCTATCTACAAAATATACGAGTCGATGATTTTTTTCTGCGTAATTTATACATTATATAAGAGTTATAATAAATAACTCTCGATATTAATATCATTATCATTACTTAAGTAATGGTTACCTACAAATTACAATATGTCCTGTAGGTAAAACAATATTTAATTTACGAGTTTATTGAAAGAAGCGATATCGAAATTGTATATCGCATAATCATATATCAAATCAATAGCACAAATAGGTCTTGAAACCAAGCGAAAGGGCGATACGATAACATAAATTAATTTAGCTTGTAACCCAATTTTGTATGAAAATGCGGTAAGGATAACAATATGTAGGCTAAAACGTTAAGTGGTCATAATACAAGTGTTTTACTGTTTTCCAGAATCAATTCTCCAAAATGATAATTTTATTCATAGAGTTCCCGCTAGAATCGTATTGCTTACTTTGTTCGTGATTTGATTCAGAAATATTTTATGCTTCAGATATAGGTAGTCTATGCACGTAATGTTTTTCATGTCTTAGGCTTAATATGAATGGTATTAAATGTTTTAAAAATGAATTTTATTTTAAATAATAACCTAAATTATTTTAAATCTATATTGGAATAAAATACAATAGGTTTTTTTATGTCAATTGCAAAAAACCTCTTTTGTAGGATTAACTTCAATCAGAATTGATGAAAAAACAACTAGTTATCTAATTGTTGTTTATATTTTAACATCTATCTAAGGTATAATAATGTACCTTAGTAAACAACTCAATCGATTTAATTACCTTCATAATTGCAGTGTTTGATATTGTTGTGTCCGCGTTGATTCAACACAACACAACGATATCAATGTACGTACATCTCATATAACAATAGCAAAAGTGTGTTTAATTAAATATATTTATTCATGATTCCCAGCAATAGGGTACTGCGCCAATGCCCAGTGTAAGGCGCGCTTTTAAAGTATGTGAATATCATTTTTCAAATGAAATCTATCTATCTATCTATATATATAAAAATGAAACCCGTTTGCCTTGGTCACCGCATCACGCGTGAATGGCTGGACCGATTTCACTAATTCTTTTTTGGTTGTATTTGAGAAGGTTCTTACGGAAAAAAATATTAAGAAAATCTATCAGAAATATTGAAAAATGTACATTTATTTTTGCATATTTTAAAAAACGCGAATAACAAATGTCAATGTCATTCACAGTCATAGATTATATTTATATAAGGAGTTGAAATACGGAGATGAAAGCAATATAACCGAATACCACGCAGGCGAAGCCGCGGGCGGAAAGCTAGTTTGAAATATAATGGTAATTCATGTTCCTTTTCTTAATTGAATCACATTAAACAGTGAAGTGAAGTAAATAGATTTTTCTATAGAATAACCTTGTAAACGACTATGTGGTGTATCTAAGAAAATTTTAATCAAGAAAAGTAATGAGACTTACAATAGAAACGTCGCAACGAGAAACCGCAACCAAGAAAAATCTTGCTGGAACAAAAAACAAATGGTTCCCATTAACTCAGCAAACAACAACTGTCATTCGTGCAAGTTGACCTCGTCGGGAATGTAAAGTAGGAATACAAGATAAGTAGGTAAGTAAAAGATGTAGAATGCTCACTGCTCAGGGCACACGCCCATGAGTAATGACTCTCGTTTCTTTCCAACTCGTTATAAACTCAGTATATCCATGTCGAACAGAACTTCGTTATTTTCTCTTTGTTCAAATTTGAGGTATCATTCTTGCATTAATTTATGCAAGGAAACTTTGAGCGAGCGATAAAATGTTTTTAATTATAAAAGCTCGCAGTTCTTATTTCTTTCCTCGTGTAAGTACAATTGATAATAATGGTTAGGTACATTGTGTTTATGATAGTCATCTATTTTGCCAATGTAGGTTTAAGACATTAATTATAAAATATAAAAACTATAGAAGATTAATAATGCATACTTTTTGAGTGACGCGAAGCGTGTTTTGAAGTAATCTTTAAGATATCCAGACTAAATGTGCGAATTAGCAAAATTCACCTCTAAATTGTTATTGTAATTGGCTACCTAGCTAACATCATGATACTCGTATATATTTTAACGTATACAGTGCAGTAATAAGATACCCATTTCAGATTTTTACTTAAATATAAAATGACGAAGGAATATTAAATTAATTAATTAAAATGTGAACAGCTTACTCAATAATAATATGGCCTCACTACGATAAAAAGGCAAAAGAAATAAGGTAATACTTTTCATGCTGAAAGAGGCAGGATTTATATGCAATATGAAAAAATATCTAACCGCATATTGCATCAAATTGTAATAAAATGGAAATTCAATCAATTGGAAACTAATATGTGGTAAAGATTCCCTATTGAATTATTTTATACCTATATTATCGAAGATGCAACACAATCATCACCATCATCATCATCATCATCAGCCCATATGTTCCCACTGCTGGGACACAGGGCTCCTATGACGGTTTAAGCCATAATCTACCACGAATTTTTGATTATCAGACACGCCGGTTTCCTCACGATATTTTCCTTCACCGTTTTGAGCAATGGTCATGATCTCCACATGTGCAGATAAATTGAAAAATCTATTTATATCCTTCACGTTCGCCTGGTCTCGAACCCCGACTTATCGATTTTGAAGTCCGAGGTCCTCCCTAATGAGCCACCAATACTGCTACTATATGCAACACAACGCTACAATTAAATTTGATTAAAAACAGATTCATTTGCGATAATCCGATATGTTTATTTTTCCTGTGCAATAGTTAGTTATTAATACAATACAGTATAGGCGTAGTCTAATTTAACAGCATTTTAATGCTATGAAACTGAAAAAATAAGTTTCAAAACAAATGTATAAATTTCATTTTTCTGGAATTGCTCCGAAATACATTTTTGTCAAAATCTTTCTTATTTCTTTGTTATAAATCTAAGCATATAATTATTATACTCAACTGAAATACCTATAATCGTTATTTTAATCTGTTCAAAATGTTTATGTCGAATGATAAAAGTTTTACTACATCGTGCCTCTTCCTGCGACTCATAAATTTGATTGAAACTAGCGACTAATCAAAATCAAAATAATGTATTAAATTCTCTAAACGTGAAGCTTCGAAGACTATAATTGCGTAAATAGTACAACCAAAAAATATGTATCTATGGCGAACAGGTAGGTTGAAGCTATAACAGCACTCATTAAATTTTAATTGCAAGTCTTAGTCCATCGCTGTTTATGTGGATTGATCGGATGAAAAGATGCTATACAACAGATAAGACCCCTTCAACTAACACAATACCTATACGTCTGTAAAATATATACGTACACATCGAAACCGCGTCAATATTGAATAGTTTTCCACGTTGAATGCCTCAGCAGGCTAGTTTATTGTAGATTGAAAGATCAGTGTAGCCTATTGACGTATCAACAAAGTCGGCCTGCTATCAGGGCCAGGTAGGCCGGTCACCGTCCCGGTACAAACGAGGTGGTTGACGAGATAAGAGCCTTAGCGTAAGTGCCGCCATTGTAGGCCCGAACAATAGCCCACGTAGCTGTAGCATTATCAGTTACGGTCGGAACTCGCTAATGGATACCCCTTGAACATCATTTCTAATTGTTTTAATTTTCTCTAAGGGCGAACCCTTGATCCCTTTCGTTGTAAAATTTTTTGTTGGTTAATTAAAGCCGCGGCTTATACAAATACGCGTTCAGATTCAGGGAGATAAGATTTTTCGCTTATTCCACGATAAGTCTGTAGGTGGTTTAAAAATTAGGGATGGTAGAAATTACATCAAAATTCCATTAACAGGATTCGATTAAGGTTATGAAAATTTTGAAGTTCAAAGTTTGGATTATTATTTGATTTTAATTTAACAATTTAAAGAACCGAAACTTTTTTGAGTTGTCTATTAAAATATGGCTTGAAATTTATATAAAGACTAGCTGCACCCGGCAAACGCTGTTCTGCCTTACTCTTATCGTTTAGTGGTATGAAAAATAGATGTTAGCCGATTCTCAGACCTACCCAATATGCTTACCAAATTTCAGAGGAATCGGTCAAGCCGTTTCGGAGGAGTATAGAGACTAACATTGTGACACGAGAATTTTATATATGAGATGAATGTCTCGACTCCAAATATTACCTATGTCATCGCACACACACACACACACACCCACGAAAGCGCGAAGAATTCAATACACACAGCAATACGCTATTAAAGGGGTGTTTATAATTCTATTTGTGCCTAGTGTGAGTTGTGGGTGTGCACTTCAAAGTGACTTGGAATTATTCGATACTAGCTATTTAGGTACTATTATTTATAATCCCTATCTGTGCATAGAAAGAGAGAACGAAGGTATAGAAAGACGAAAGAAAGAACATTTATTTAAAGAAATAAGAAATACAAATATTTATATAATGAAAACATAAGGGGAAAAAGGGGGGGTAGAGAGTATGGAGCTAGCCTAAATCGTGTCGAGCATGCCCGACTTCCATACTCAAAAATATTATATGTACTTATTAGTATTCAATGTTAGTTTATTCATGGATGTTCAATTATTTCTGTACAAATAAACATTAAAATCTTATTACAACTTAATTAACCTTCAAAAATGGCTACGTAGATAAATAAGAGCATAATTAATAAAAAAATATTTCTCATTTAATTCAGCTCAATAGTGATATTATTTAATCAAACCTTTTAGTCTCTAAAAAAGAGAGAGAATTAAGTTAAAAAGCATTTACTATCAATATTGTTCCCTAAATAATCCAGCACAGATAAATAGGTAATGTTACTACATTGGCTATATTAAAATCATATGACTGGTTTCTATTGTTTATTATCTCGTATGTTCTTATTAAATACTACTATTGATTAATATTTATTATTCTATTGCCTATTTTACTAACCTTAGGATTTTAAATTTGTTTCTGACTGTTACGGTTAGCTGTTTTTTTCGTAATGTTATAATACTTTATTGTACATTAGGTATTTGCGACATTATTATAATTCAAAAAAATATGTACAAGAAAAGCTATCTATATAAGTCTTATATTTTAAATAAATAATAAAATTTATTTAAAATATAAGACTTAAATTATCTAATATAAATCAAATATTTTATATATAAACGATAGACCATTATTTAAAATTCTAATCCGATAGAATATATATCTTGTTGGGCGTCTGTACGACCGACCCGATATGCACACAAAATTTCCATTGTACAGCCGATTAGGAGGAGTGTGGTAACTACAATTAACAAATACAAAACAATTTTACGTATTTATAAAGACTTAGAGCTTCACAATTTTCAAAAATTTTAAGAAATTACAGTGCAAAATGAATGAATTATGATGACATTATAAGGGTTCAGTAAATTAAATTTGCAAATCAGTCGTCAAACGACGCAATGTAGTAAATAAAATGATATCAAAACTAAATTAAATACCAATATGAATAAAATACTGAAAACGTAATTAAGGAAATTGAGAAATCTCTTAGTCATCCAGAGCCTTCTATCTAGCAGTATGAAAGAAACGAAAGTTATAAGACCTATTTTATAATTGATATGAATTACTCATGTTCAAGTCAGAAAATGTCTTTTTTCTGAAGTTCAATACATTTTTCATTAATTATCAATCCTTAAGTAGAACTAAAGCCTGAAGCATTTGGATTTCCATTTTAATCTTTAAAGTAATATTGGCTTTATTTTTCCCGTTCCAGACAAAAAAAAATGCTGTGGCTGATGAAACTCAGCTAGCGTTCCGGCCGGAAGAAAAAAGACAGCGTTGGCAAACTTTTGTAATTATAGTTATGAAAAATATGGCAGAGTACATCGACATAGCCGCTAAAGTATTAAACTCGTAGAGAAGTCCATTTATCTTCATTTCTTATAATAGGTGATAGAAGATCACTGACCCATAGATACGCGTTGACGCGCAAATATGCCAGCCGTGTTGGGTGACTTTGCTGAAATGAAAATACGATGACTTCCACATTATATGAGTATAAAATGAACCTCGCTAATTATTTCCCATTCACTATACCGCTTTCGTTCGCTAATAAATTTATGTATATGGTACCATACACTCCTAAAACGTTTTTTCTAATAAAAGAAATTTAAATTGATCGACCAATCATCGACATCGTCATTTATTTTGGAGCAGTTAAGTAAACATGTTAGTATTAGATGTTGTTTTCAACTATCCCTCCTTTATTTCACAATAAAGTTTTGTAACAAATGGTTGCTGAAAAAACAACATAAAACCTTTATCCCTATTTTTTACAACAAGTCTTCAACTATTTTCACTCCAAATATCATCTAAATTCAGTGTTTATGGATTGGCCATGAATATGACAGATAGAGAGACTCACATTTATAATCTTTGCATGGATTTATAAAAGACAGTGCTGAGTTATAAAACATTTAGCTTGTCCTCTAGAGACGAGAAAATTTATCGATACCTTTAACTAATCAGAATGGTGAGAAGTTATTTGCAAATAAAGGTGCTGAATATTGCATGTATGTTCTTTTATGTAATGTTCGTTTTGTGCATAATTTTTTTTATAGTTATGGTAACCAATGTTATGGTGTATGGTATGTATGGTGTCAGTATCAAGCACCAATCGAGAGATTGTGCTGGGTAATGACGTTATCATTTGGTATATCTAACTATTACATATAACAGCTTTAATCATTATAGTATCATGTTATGCTAATCAACACATCAGTATTTACTCATGATATAATGCACAAACAGTCTGTTTATCTAATCGTGTAACTGCTTGTTATACAATAAGATTAAAACAAAATTGTACTGACGTTGATTGTTCCTATATAAATCCTAATAATATTATAAATGCGAAAGTTTGTAAGGACGTGTGTGTGTTTGTTGCCCTTTACGCAAAAACTGATGAACCGATTGCAATGAAATTTGGCACGTAGATAGCTGAACAACTGGACAATGTGGAATGTCAGGGATAAAAAGTTGCCTATATGTATAGGCAACTTTTTATCCCTGACATTCCTGCGGGATACGGACGTAAGCGGGTGAAACCACGGGGCGCAGCTAGTGTTTAGATAAATCCTATATTTTGAATCCCACCAATGTACCACGATGCGCCTGCAAGAACGATGGAACACACCTTGCTTTGCCAAATAAACAACACAGAGGATGAAATGTTTTCCGTTGTATCAGAAATCTATGTAATTTTACATTTTTATGCCAATAAATTAGTAATTTATGTATATAATTTAATATTTAGGAAAAGATGACTAAAAATGCATGTACTATATAAACAAAAAATCACTAATTCGATGTGAGACCAATCTATCATCGGAGCCGACAGAGGCGAGAGCGTGTCGACCCTAATCGAACCCACTGTATAATGCTTGCATAAAACATTATACCTTTTTTGTTGGCTTTGGCTATATGGGCTACATTGTACGGAAGACTTGGGGCAACATATTAGCATATGAAAATAAAAATCGTTTGATTCCACGTATGTATTATGAGTTTCGTAGGGCTTACACAAAAAAAAGGATTTGTTATTAGGTAATTTTAAGGGCATGTAACCGGACACCATTTTAATATTATTTATTATAAGAAATTAAAAAATGCACCTTCAAAAGCCCTTAGTGTGAACCCCATTTTTAAGCTCGCAATAAAACATACTTCATATAGAGTTTTCAAAATGCTTTCCGATTTAATTTAAATTAACAATAATCTAAAGTCTTGAAGTTGTAGATCGAATATTTTTGTAATCAGTTATATTGCTTATAATATGAACAACTATATTTCCAACGTGCACGCCCGGGTCAAATATAAAATGTGTCGTATTATCTTTAACTTTTGTCAGGCTCCCACTGGAGGAATTCACAATACCTGAATACAAAGTTTGTTTCAGCAAGTAAACTCGAAAGCAGCCCAATAAACACTTCAACATTAATAGCATCGCTACAGTATCAAACTTCGCTACTGTATAGCAATTGGCAATAATCGATTGATATTGATATAGGATTTTATAACGGTTATTACTGGCCACATTGCATTTATAGAACTTTACAACACGGTGAAGTTGAGAGCATATATTATACACAATTCGTAATATAGCACTCATGAGCTTGTTTAATTTTGTGACAAAACGACTTGTAAAAAGAAGGGAGACATATCATAAAACAAAGGATCGTTTTAATGTCACGATGACTTCTGACAACGAAACGAATGAATCTCTTTTAAACGTTTTAGAATAATGCGTAGGTATCAGCGTGGGTGGTGCATAGTTTCGGCTGTCATCACCAAAACTAAAAATATGTAAATAAGAATGGATTTTAAAGCTATTCATGATATACATCATATAGGACAATTTCTAGTATATGGCTGTGATAAATCATACCACCAAAATGTATCCCCTATCTATGTCATTACTAGCTATTGTAAAATGTATAATAAAAAATATTAATTAACAAAAACTAAACCAAACTTAAAGTTACCCGTTAAAAGAAGAAGTTTTCTATTTCTAGAGATTTGTGGGCAAAATTGTTGAAAACTACAGCACGTTCTCCTAAAACAATTTAATTTCACGTGCGCACGTTATATATTTTATCGCTGGGTCGATTAGTTATAAGTTGCACAAGTGCTGACTGTGGCCACTACCCAATACACGATGTGAATAAAAAATACTGAATGTTTCACGGTGTAATACTAACGTGAGCCCAGTAATTAAATACTATAACTTGTTCTGCATTATGCATTATGGATCGAATATTCTAGAACTACATTATAAATTTCATAAATATCAAATACTATACTATGCTCTAGTGGAGTGGAAAAGCAATAGTTTTGGATATTTTAATTAATCTTACTATTGATTTATGAAGAATATTTACTTCATCTTTAATAAAAGGAAACAGTGTTACATTAAAAGAATGGGAATTAATATATTGTGTGAACCATTGTTTCCAGAGCTAAACAAAAAGGAATGAATTAATCCCGTACTGTCACTTTTTATGCCTGCTTCAGAGATGACACATTTTAATATCATGAAATGTGTCGCACCAGATTGGCAAACAGAAAACTGAGTCGAGTCATCTCATATCTTACATGTCACATATTTGATAATACAAAAAGCGAGACAAGACAAAAAATTACGCTTTCACGTAGATGGAAATAATGTTTAACATAAATAAAAACCTTTCTGAATAAGTAGCCAAATTACTTTCGAGTTACCAAACGAAGTTGCGAAGTCTTTACCAAATTAGTTAAACAACTTTTTGCTGAATTTTGATTGGCCGCTAAAAGTTTCATAGGCAATTCATCTGTATTGAAGTACATACAAAAATGAGCTTAATTTGTAAGATCATATTCCTAATATAATAGATGTGAATACAACACAACACAATCTGTAAAATATTCAAACAGCAAGTATATATATAAAACCTTCACTTCTCAAGTTAGAACTACGGGAAATCAAATTAATATTGTGAATAAACATAAATGATAATTCATTATTCAGCAGTTGAAGCAGTTATAAGTCGAAGCCGATGGACGACGTAAAAAACACATAGTACATTATGAGATGATTTTGAAACATGAGAATTCGAATGTAGTATGGGATGCATTCGATATTCTCATAGATTCAACCGCGTAAAAACCGTGTGTCGCCTGTACATATTCAGCCATATAATTCAGTCACCGTCCTATCTTGTTATTGTGCTAACATTGCTCACTAAACGGTTTACAAAAGGAAAATTCTTCAAACTCGATATTTTGATAGTCACTGAGATTGTTAGTAATGGCCAATGGATTTATAAGGTCGAATTCGAAGACAAATTTGGTTAATTAGATTGCAAGGTAAGATAAGAGTGTTAACCGCCGAATCGTCAGCTTGTTGCGTGACTGGCTACGATTTATGACTTAATAGCCGAGTAAGCTTTAAGCAGGCCTTAGATAAGGTGCTTCTAAGTGAATGTCGGCGCGCACAACAATCGTAATTACTCCTAACTGCTATCTTCTTTCAAAGGCACGCGATCACTTTCATCGTCCAAACTCGAGTTTGTACTAATTGTTCAGACGAATTTGTATTTCGAAAACTTTTGATTGAGTTCTTATTTGTTAATGAACACTTGAGGCATGAATATAGATACTATTTAATTATTTTCATTTGCCTTTTTGGGGACAAATATATTTTCATAAATCACAAGAGCTACTATGGTTTTATTTATCGTCTCTTCATAACATTATTTTATTTCACAAATTAATAAATTTTTGTTTATCTATCTGGTGTATGAATGTTACTTTTGCTTTGCTAGATTTTTTCATTGTATAAACTTTTTAAGACTGAAATTGAAATTAATAACAAACTTTGCTTTTAGCTGTAATAGAGGGAATAAAAGTTTAACGGAGACAAAAAACATGTTCGTTTTTTTTTGTGAAACTTTGTTTTCCTGTGAAAGTGAAGCTTTATAGAATATAATGGAGAATTAATGAGCAGTTTCTATTAGTAGCTGATTTTGTACGGCTTTTAAAACTTTATATTAAAGGAAACTTGCCACACGAGTGCAGTGAGCCTCTATTGTTTTACAGCGTACATTTAATATTATCTTCATTAATGATTAAAAATAGAAATTAAATGGTATATATAAAAACTGTTATAATTTTAGTGGTGACCTGACTCCGTCTGCCCTACAGGTTATTTAATTCGGAAGTTAAAGACAATTGTAATGGATAAAAATAAATGTAATAACTGTATATTCCTATAAATCTATTTAAAGTTTACTATTTCATTTATAACAATGATGCCACAGAAAAAAAAAAAGAATTCACATAATGTTAAATACACATAATTCACACAATTAATAATTCCATTTCAACGTAAACTAAAAATTGTGCAAAGGCAAATTGTTCAATTTATTTTATTGTTTCAATAGTACTGATCAAAGAAAATTTGCATTCCTATGCTCTTGAGTTTAATCTTTTCAAAGAAACATAAAAGCAATAGCATTCGCGCCAAAGAAATTAAATTAAAATTCACTCGTAGCATTCCTTGACAAGTGAAATGGAATGGAACGCGCTTAAAATCTTCAGAGTTAAGCTGCTAACTCAAATTTCTCTTCTGTCTCCAAACTTCGAACCGCAGACTTAACTTATTTTGTATAAGACAATACATAAAAAATTCGTTCAAAACTCTAAAATATCACCCCGTAGAAAAATTATCCGCTAGAGAAGTTCAGATCAATCACACATTCGATTTTGTTCTTGTATATAGATGCCCAGGGACTATCGGAAATATTTAAGTGAAAATAGAAATACTAAAGTGTATATTATTATCGACCAACAAATGTACCACATTTCCACTTCATCCATTTTATGATAATTATTCTCATAACTGTTACGTGTTTTTTGCAAGGAAAATTTGCAATTATTATACAATATTTATATTTCATTGAGGTCTAGTAGGCCATGAATAAAAATGATTGCCAGTATTAATAAAAAATACCAACATATGTCATTACCTCTAGACCAAACTGAAATTTTGTTCATTTTTAATAAATCTTTTGTAATAAATACTCTAATGGAGTATAGTTTATGAATTTAATATGCTTATCTATAAAATAATATACGCAAAACAGATCCTAAAAGTTTCCTCGTTTTGTGGTCAGCTTTAGCTGAAGTTTGGGAAACATATTCTGAAATGAGCTAATAGTTTCATGAGTTGCGAGTTGCTAAGCTTCTCAATATAGTTATTCACGGTTAGAATTATGCTAGAATAATTCGCTATTAATATCAGTAAGAATACCGTACATTACGGATTATATTTAACGATTATTGTTATGTTTAGCCAAGGTCAGTACGATGATTCGTAAACTATTCAGGCGGTTCGGTCTATTGTCTCACTAATTATTTTGATTCGTTGTGGTTATACACAGCTGCCGTATTCCAATGACATAAATATTTAAAACATTTTGAGGGCCTTTATACATATTTTATTTTGTTGAAATAAACGAATAAATGACAGTTAAGACTTAACCATAAATAGTGCGATTATAAATGAACATTAAATTTTCAGATGGATTTCAGCTAATCAGCGCTCACACTTATTAATTATGTGTTTGTATAATATTAAGAAAAAATTGTTGTTTGGTAAAAGCGCTTAGATATCAATACTTGATAAAGTTTGTTTAAATTATGTTGGACATATTAACCTATGGGAATGGCTTGGGAAAGATTTTAAGTCTTAAATTCTTAGTAAGTCTTAACGTTACTTAGTTTATTATATAATTAGAGTTTTAACTTAGGATTTTTTTTTTTTTTTTTTTTTTTTTTATGTTACAGTCGGCAATGGAGCTGGTGGGACGCCTGATGGTAAGCGCTACCACCGCCCATGAACATTTGTAGAGGCATAAGGTCCTTTGCAGACCTTACGCCTCTACAAATGGATTGCCGACTTTTTGGGAAGGGATTGAGAAAGGATTGGCAATAGGAATAAAGGAAAGGACTGGGAAGGGTAAGGATGAGGATATGGGCCTCCGGCTCCCCCACTCACCGAACGAAACACAGCAGAATGCTATTTCACGCCGGTCTTCTGTGGGGGTGTGGTACTTCCCCGGTGCGAGCTGGCCCAATTCGTGCCGAAGCGTGCTCGACTACCACATACAGATTATCTGTATTTTAATTTTACAATCTCGTGTTAAACGTTACACAAAAACTGAAAGAAAGATAAGAATAAAGGAAAAAAATTCAAAGAGTGAGAAAATTGTTTCATTTTCGTTCAGTTGCCCGATTAAAAGAACACCACCTTTTAGTTGCCCGTGTGATCAAAGGAGATTCCAATGGGAATGAGATTTTACACTCCAGTTAATTGTAGCCCATATCATGATCCTAATTATCTCCTCCATGGCTTCCTAATTATCTCCAACACATCATATCATCAACAAACTCAAATTCAGAACATTACGTTCACAATATCTTATTTTCAAGATGTATATTCTATCAGTATACGATCAGACCATTAATAATTCAGACGACGGAATAAATCAACATGGCTTCGCTTAAAATAACAAATGAATTCAATTGTGTTACCTCATAGTGAAAAAGGAATGTAAATTCGCAAGGCTAATTAGTAAGTTAGATAGACTTCCGGCTATTTTCTTCTTATTTCTCTTTCATTCCACGATGAACAATTGGGTGCAAATTAACAGTGACAACTCGCGGTCTCAGACCGCATTGGGTTTATTTATACATACGTTCCCGTACTGTATCACACCTTTAAATAATCCTTGCATCCTATTAAACCAAACCATCTATATACCAAAGGATAGCGTTATCGTGGTCGTCGTTTCAGGGACGTGCAATTCTAGACAAATGCCTGACGAAAGAGCCTCGAAGTATCAGAAGAAGGAAACAGTACGACTGAACACTGTGGCCTGCATCCAGCGTCTCTCTATTACCACGTGCAGGACGTCTGACCACAGTGTACGAGGTCAAAGGTGTTTTTTCTGATCAGCGAATTTTTTCAATCATTAGATAAAATAAGTCTCTTTCAACTACGAATTCATGTGTTCATTTTTTCGATTAAGTGTTCGGAAGTTTTTACGCCGAGTAAAATAAAATGTTAAAGATATAACAAATAAACATAATATGTTTAATTAATGTTTTCGAATGTTACAATCATTTAATTAATGTAAAAATGGACTACACCTTATTATTGAAGAAGATTTATAATGAGCTGAATATTTCGGTTTTAGAATGCACCTTGCATTCTATAGAAATATTCTTTACTTGCGTTTTTGTGCTGCACTATGTCGCACAAAATATTAATTGCGCTTGCTTTATACTAGAGACCTTCATAATGAGGCTCTATATTCTGTCCCATTCAGAGTAGTTACTATTATAATTTCCCTTTGTTAGTACCCTTAACTAATTGAACAGTACTTTTTAGTGCCTATATGTATAATAGTGTGGATTAAGCGTGACTATTCATAATAAAATTCAGTGTTATTTTTCTATACAAAATTTTTTTAAAATCACTAATTTGATCAATGACAACCGACTTTTTCTATTAATTTTACGAATTGTCAACAATTAACAAAATCTTGATTGATCCTGTGTATGTAAAAATTAAATATGCTATCTTGTTCATAAAAAAAATAATAGGCCTGTTTCGTTTTGGTGGTCATTAACTATCAGGCGAACTACCAGCTCATTGTCCCGGTATGACATAAAAAATAAATGCTGCATTTATCTTGAAGGGGCTTATAAAAAGTTATTTTCGATAAATAATAATAAAATAGTTGCAAATAAGAAATTACTTACTTAATAATTGCTTGTGACGCGAGTATTTTACATTTCGATTTATTCATTTTGTTAATCTATCGCGACATTATGGTTTAATTAAGTGTTGAATTCATTTAAAATTCTTTAATTTTTTTTTTATTTTTTATTTGTGCAATGTGGATCAAAATGTTTCTGTTTGATATATGCTTTTGAATTAAGCAATATTTGCGTTTGAGCAAATTATAAAAATAATCATTGTGACAATCAAGGCGAGTACTTATTAATGCAGTATGATTAAAATAAAGTTACGATTAACAACCAGGTTTTAATCACGAATAGGATCATTGCAAAATACTATATATTGCAATATAAAAAGATGCCTTTATTCATTTTGATTCCTTGCAAAATTAATTTAAAATGGGTTGTTTGTAATATGCAAACTAAAACACAGTAATACCTATTATAATGACAAAAACACGCTGATGAATCACATTGTAGCGTAAAATCACTTCCGAATAGTAGGAGCATTTAATCTTCGAGTCGGCTTCGATCCCCTAGGAACTATCATCTTCAATATTGTATCGCACTTGTTACCGTTTATAAACTTTAATGAAATATTCTGCAATCAGTTTCAGTAAGATTTTGCAAAATAATTGTATTAAAAATTTACCTTAAGAAAAATCTTCTTCAAAACTTTAATTTGCTTACAATTTTGTGTGATAAGTTAATCCTCTTATGCATCTTATTTCACAGTGGAAGTTATTTTCAGGTAGGTTAATCCCTTGGTTTTACCCGCATTGTCAAAGGAGAGAGACAGTCTCAGCGCTTACTCTAAATAGTTCCCGTTCCCGTGGGATTTCGGGGATAAAAACCATTTTAGGTCCTATCTAGAGTCACAAGTTGTATATAAATTTCTTCCAATTTCGGTCCAGTGGCCTAGACATGAAGCAGACAAAGATACTATCGGTTTTATGATTTTTTGTCGTTATAGTTATAATATTAGTCGGAATTTACTTATTGTATTAATTAAAATATAGCGATTAATTTACATAAGTAAGATAACGTTTAATTTTATAGAATAGAAAAATCAACATCAAAAGGAATTCGAATTCAAATTTTTCTATTCTTTTAAAGTTTCAAATATTTACAAGCATTTCAATGCTTCGAAATTGAAAAGATTTGAAATCTTTGAGTAATTTTTAAACTAAACTCACTAGAGCCTACACAAATCTACACAATTGTACCATTCCAAATGCAGTGGCAAATTTGCAGATTTCTCCTTCACAATTATGAAAATGTCAACAATGGAGATCATAAAAACAACTAATAGTGCTTCGTTATTACATCCTTGACTCGCTTGATGTTTGCACAGCACTAAGCACACGCAGTATATGAAAGCTTAAATATTTACTGACTGTGATGGTGAGAGCTGTAATTCACGAAATACGCAATTTTCTCTTTATGGCATCATGAGTAAGGTCGCAAATCAGTCGTTTGGGTGTTACATTTTATATCAGATTAAAGCTGGATTTGTCAAAACATTACAGGGGAAACTGTGGTTAAAGCACGATTTAGTAGGTAATTATGTTATTTTAAATTAATGAAAAATCCATTTCCATATATGATGTTGGAAGCTCTAATATAATGATAAAGGTCAGTTCTTGTTGCTGTTAATATTTATATCATAACTTGTTATATTAAAAATGTGAAGCTAAGATAAACTCTAGGTCTATTGATAGCAATTATTGCTTGAATATAGAAAAATATTATTATTTGATGTATTAATTACTTAACATACATTACATTTTTAAAAACATACATTTTTTATTTGAAAAATTCAAAGCTCAATAACAATTCGAGAACTTTTAATATTCTCACCCAAATCCTGTATTCCAAATATTTATGAATTGGCGCTATCTTGTATAGCTCACCAAAAAAGAGCTGCGAAGGTCGCAAACGTACCATATTCTTTCTTTCTTTTATTAAAATAAAAGATTGTTTGAAGGAAAATCTGTAAACCTTTAAATGTCTTTGAATTACTTTGACATTTATTTTATCGACATGGCTTCTCCGACTACGCTGTATAAGCTGATACCTCATTGTATTACGTTGTGCCATTCCAAATGCAGTAAATAATATCAGCATAGTACAAAGTTAGCATCGTTGATATGTTTAAAGTTTCGACGTTAAAATAGACTTCGTGTCTATTCACGGTAGAACAAGATAGGTTTAATCTTTAAAAACAACACATCAACGTAAATAAAGTCACTGGTGCTATAAGTGTCCCAGGAGTATAGCATTGCTATGATTTAACCAAAAAGCGTCTTACGAGAATGATTTTAACTTTGCTTTTAGCTAACGCTGCATGACGGGCTTTGTAGTGACCACTTGTAGTAAAAGCGCTACAATGACACAAATTGAATTCGCATGTACTCCACACCACAAGGTGCTTTACGAGCCACAAAAGACTTTTTAGAAAACAATGCTCTTTTAACTCACTAACAGCCTCCATTTTCATCCATTTTTATCTCTACCGTTTTTAAAAGATCTAATTGAGGCTTAAAAGCGAATAGCGCGCAAATGAAACTAAATTTTGTACACGATCATTTTTTGTTCTCCTATATTAAAACTGACACGACCAAATCGTTTAATGAAATAATAAAAAAAGAACATGCCATCGTAATAAAATGACATTAAGTTGCAGTTGGTTAAAGTATATTTAGCTTGAAATTTATATATTCGCCAATTGATATAATGATAGCGAATTATATTTGAAAAGTAAATTATTTATGAAGTACTAAAAAGGCCGAACGCTCCTAATTTGAAAATTCATTCTTGAAAATGAAAACCTGCGAGGGACGATGGGAAACTTTACTACTACTTTCGTAATTGCTTCAAAAGTTGGAAAATTCAAAGACCCTGGAGCTGGCGAGTTAAAATAACAGAATCGACATTAAATAGGAAGGAGTTTTGATTTTTTTTTAACTTTCATTTATTTTATCATTATCAATAAATATTAAAACATCAAATGTCTGCGAAAGTTTTCATGAAACAACAGACAATATCGCTTGAATTATTTGTCGTAAAAACTTAATGAAATTTTCACTGGTTTTGATTGTGAGCAATGAATTTGAGGAAAATATGAACGGGTCTGAATGTCCTCCGGAGAAACGAGTCCGGTAAATGAAACAAGCAATAAACCGCTTATTTACGTTTTGGGCAAAAATAATAAAACAAAAATGTAGACGGAGATAGCTCAATTGTTTATGGTAATCCTTAGAATATATCACAACGAAACAAAAATTATTTTATCCGTTTTGGGACGAAACCGAAACAAAATTGATTTGTGCCTTGTCACCTTTTTCATAGTTGTTTGGTTTTGCAGTTTGTCAGTTTTCCTTTGAGTTTCTAGCGTGGTGTTTCGTTTAAGCAAAGTAAATTTCCATGTAGCGAAGACAATTTTAGCGTTTCTCATCTTTTAATTGTATATGAAAGCGGCGATGCGTCACTTATGATAACGCTTTTAACACTCCGTCTGCTACATTTTATTACTTTTTTTCATTTCCTCGGCCCACGTTAATTTTATCTTAAAAGCATTATTCAAAAAGGTAACTCCGGTATCCTTTAAAAGGGAAATTGAATAAATTTTGATTATTGTGGAGTTGGTTTATACCTTTTCTGGTAAAAGTTTATTATATTATTAAATCCATCAATTTCGATGAAAACATTTAATTACATTATACTATTTTTACTTTCTTTATTTATGCTTGTTATTGTTTTATATTTGAGTTGTTTTTGTTGTGTGTTAATGACAATATGTGTTACAATGATATTAATTAAGCTATTCAATAATTTAAAGGTTACAGAATTGTAACGTAACTTTGTAAAACGGTTTAATAGATATAATAGATGATGAGTGGGACATGTCCAATTCATGATATAAAATGATATTAAAACCTAATTCGTTTCTTTTTAATATCCAACTTTTCTACTCAACCATCAGCGTTCACTACACGAAGAGTCACTTAGAGGCTTAAATGACATTTAGCTCGCAGACTTCATTTCCGCAAAATCTCTTAGCTAAATACTAAGAAATAGGCTACCTAGACCGCTGATCATGTAGACTTTGTGTTAGTATTGCTCAACCTACGTTGAAAATATGATATCCCCGTTAATAATTTCATAGCTTTAAATGCAAAGGTTTTGTCAATTTTAAACGAAAGTTTACAGGGAATTCGATTTGCACGGTGAAAGACCATGTGTATCGAATCTTGCTTCACGAAATTTTATGTATATATTCTTGATATTCGTTAATATAATGAAAAATTATGTCTTGTAAAAAATAATTAAAGTTTTTATTTTGAATAATATGTCATTGTTACAAATCGCACGTAGGAATATCTAATTACTATATAAAAAAGCAACTTTAATCACAACAACATTAAATACGTATCGCTTTGTATAATTCTAGAATATAAAACCTGGCACAAAGAAAAGCTCCTTCCATTCTTAAACCATCTTTGAGATCGCGTCACAATTTCACTTGGTTGCTGAAACAGCAGCAAATTCACAATTAATTCCAAAGCGTGGATAGCTCGGTGGCTGCTTATTGCAATGAGTTACGTTCGAAGCAAATGCCCCTAGCTGTTGCATAAATAATTTTCAACTACTTTACCAGCTATTTATTTTTAGGCTATAACTTTGCTTAATTAAGCTGGGTATTAATTTTAAGATCCCGACATGTTTACGATCTGTTAGGTACCTGTGCTATAAAGGTATTTTCGAATATAAGTCGTCATTTGTTTGAACAGTACACGCTGTGTCTCTCGCGTGAGTGTGGGACGTTACTATATTTGGCTAGTTTTCGTTGTAAGTTTATGTGTTTAGGGATAAAACATTCACTGTTTATTGCCAATGAAGTTTTGGGAAGGTCCAGACAAGCGAACGTCAAATATTTCATTATTATTATTTGTTGTGAAGGTATCTGTTTTTACGTATGCGTGTATATTTGTTATGATAATTCAAAGATAAGTCCCACGCTATATATTTTTCTGTCAATATAAAACAAAGCTACTAGATCACGTAGTTTTACATAGAAATATTCTATTTGATTACTTGATTCTTTGATTTAATTCACATATTTATGAGAGCTTAAAATTGTTCAAATCAAAAAATGTAACATCATAGGGGGAGATATAAATCTCATATGTTAAATCACATATAATAACATAATATAACAGTTAATGTATAAATAATGACTGTTATATATGCCAATTCGTTGCCAATCAGGCTGTAGGGTCTATTAAATTGCATTCAAACAACATTATTACTATACAATTGGTCATCTTATTATAACTTTCCTAAGCTTATTTCCACGTTAAGGGTGGTAAGTAATTAATGAATATTTAACGGTTCCGGATGAGCAATAATAATCTTATACTTGTTTCCTCCAAGATGGCAGATTGCTAGTACGTGAACGAACTCCGCTACGGATCTCGTCGCGATAACTTTTTGTGTCAGTACTTAATGAGCTTTGGGCTTTCGCGCCTCGCGTTAACTTGGGAAGGATAAATTAAAGTTATTATACGTATTATTACCTTTATTTGTGCTTTCGTGCGTACAAAGGGGTTTTTCGTGAAGCAGCCATTAATATGTTTTAATGTCAAGTATTTTGTCTAATTAACACTGTAACGTGATCCCGTAATACTTTACAAGATATGTGATTAGTACCTACAAATCTTACATTACGTCGGGTTGAATTTAATCAATTTTAACAATATATTATATTTGCAAATAAAAAATTAACATTGTTTTATTTTGTCCTGTGGTTTTACTTGAATATTAACTGTGTGAAATGATAAGGTTAATTTTGATGTATAAATTATTTAAAACGATATTATTATTAAGTAATTAAAATAGTGCCTAATTACCTAAGAAAAATCTGTTTTATACACACGCGCTCGAGAAATTTTTTCGTTTATTGCTGAAGTAAAACTAAAAATAATGCACGTGCCTTCATTATCCAAAAAATCAAGTCTCAGTAAGCTAATACTATGAATCGAGTTATATTTAATATGTTCAGCGTATGCTATCTAGGTTTATATAAGAAGCGAAAGGAAGGACAGGTCAACAAGCTGTCGGAGAGTAACAATGTAAACTAACTTTTAGTATGAGATAAATATAAAACAGACGTACAATCCTTAAAGATATTATTGTGAATCAAATAGCAAATGTAATATAATGCAATAGAGAACTTTGCATTATTTACCTTTACAATAACAATTTATGCATCTTTATGTATTATTTACGTTGTTCTAGAAAAGGCTCTTTTAAATGATAAAAAAAAAATTATGAAATTTGATACAAAACACAAACGTAAAGAATAGATCTATATAGAAAATTTAACTTTTAGATACCAGATAGTATTCTTAAAATTATATATATACATATATATATTATTACTGAGTTAAAATCCGACAGAACAATATTATCAGGAATATTTTATCATAATTCATTTCGGTTTAGTTTCAAATTCTATAATGACTTTGACTCGAAGATTTTTCAACATGACTTAATTTATGAATTATTCATTCAATATTACAGAGTAATGTCATTCATTAAGGTCTATCCCAAATTATATCAGCCAACTCGTAATTAAATTTAGATTGGTCATGAAGATCAAATAAACAGGAGCCATGTGTATGCCTACATCACACACTCGTGGCTGGCAGCAATGCCAGACCCTTTTCATGACGAAACGTGACCTTCGAAGTCGTGTCGACCACGTATCCTTTGATGTAATTGAAGATATTGACATGTTTGTACGACGAAAATATATAGAATACGAGCAGCTCCAGCGTTTTCTGATTATTTTATCACTTAACGCAGTGTATTATATATTGTGGGGACGTTGTTTTGACGAGTGTTTTTTATTATAGATAATTTTTATTTTAAAATAATTCACTACCGCGGTTAACTGCATTAGATGGGATTTTGCCCATGAAACTAGCATAAAATTCGAAATTGCACACATCGATCTGCTATTTTTTATCAGTTACTATCTGACCCGGCGAACTTCGTACCGCCTTAGCGTTGCAATGAAAAGATACATTGTGGAACAACTTCAAACATTTTTCATGACATTGACATTTGTTACTCGCGTTTTTTAAAATGTACATTTTTCAATATTTCTGAGAGATTTTCTTAATATTTTTTTCCGTAAGAACCTCCTAATAATAACAAATACAACAAAAAAAGAATTAGTGAAATCGGTCCAGCCATTCACGCGTGATGCCGTGACCAAGGAAAACGGGTTTCATTTTTATATATATAGATTATCTTAATCGAAGTGGAGACAAATCTATAAAACCAATAAAGATTAAAGTCTGATCACCCGCTCCCGGGTTATTTTTGTGACTAACAGGACTTTTTGGTTGATATAATATGATGTATTATATTTTTATAAATTACCGTTTACACAAATCTATTTTACCAACACCATTTTGTGCTTAAGATAGAAAAAATACGAATAAAATATTGACAAATTGACTAATAACGTCTTATTCTTTCAGTATCTAATTAGCTCGTCGCTTTAAATAATATTTTATAACGAACAAAATATAGTAAACTATCTCATTCCTTACAAAGTCGATAACTTTTCAAAGCATAGGAAGTTTGCTTGACCTGTTTCCATTTCGGTATCTATGTTCGTAGAATTGTTATTACAGATCCTACGATTTCTATCTTAACCATCAACATTCGAAAATTGTGTAGTGCAATGTTAGTTAAAATAATGTTGTAACAGATATATTATTATAAATGCGGAAGTAACTCTGTCTGTCTCTCTTTTCCTAACGCCTAAATGACAGAACCGATTAGAATTCAATTTAAACCAAATTTCTAAATTCATAGATAGTATGAATTAATGCTTATTCTTTATTGTATATACATAGAAACAGAGCAGTTGCTACATGTTATAGAACTTATGTAGTTTTTGACCCGACAAAGGACAGAAATACTGGATAGTTTTTATCCCGGAAATCCCAGGAGAAGGGGAACTATGTGAAGAAATGTTAAAAAATTTAAATCATTCTCTGTATCAAATAGTATTTAAACGTCCTTAGTATACAAAGCTCGCCTCTAGTAATTCAAAACCATAGTCTGAATGACAAAAAAATGAAATCCAAAGAAAATCAAAACACAAAACCTAGAGTAGAGAGCGTCATTTCCATAGTCATTGTGTTGACGTTTGTTAGTATTTCAAAGTTGTAATGTTTTCCAAGAAAGCAATTAAAATTTTCAAGTGATGCAAAACTGAAATTATGCATGAATAGAAAACAGTAGCCGCTCGTTTGCCTGAGACGATTAATATTAATGAACTGTGACACGCCGTTCGGCCAACCCTGTTCGTTTCTATACTTCTTTTGAATGCAAATCGCGACTTTCGTCTGTGAACTTGTTGCGTTCTGTAAACTAACGAATTCTTTTGAATTTGCAAACACTGTGCAAATTAGAGCCGCACGAGTCACTTCGAATTGACTTGATTAAACCATAAATAGAGCGAGATCTGAAATTAAAATGCATTGTGGTTTGCAACAAGAATGATGTTTTTCTGTTAATAATATAAGCATAATAAAATTGAGCTCACACAGGATGTTTTATATGAGGTTTGCCGCGTAATTAGATTAGCTCTATATGGAAGCTAGATTCGATGGCTTATGATTATAGTATGCTTAGTATTAGCCTAATATTACACAAACGCTTTGTTGGGATCGTAATAGATATGGAATTCTTTTTTTTCGATTAGTTTCTTTTTCGTTATTTATTTACAATTATTATTTCTGGTTTTCAAAAATAATGTATGTGTTGTGATATTCTAGTTGTAGAATCAAGTTTAGTTGTTTTAAATAATATAACATTGTATACGTATATTATAATATGTATATGCACACAACAACACAACAAGATACAACACAACATACAACTCTTTTGTATTAGCTATTTATAATTCTACATTAATAATATATAAAGAAGCGAAAATAAGTTTTAAATCTTAAATTTTATTTTAAAAGTAAAAATTTAATTTTATTAAAATACATGATAGTATATTTGCTTCGAAAAGAATAAGATATGTCAATTCGATCTTAAATTACTTTGTGACGTTTACATTAACGATTCTATTTTTTTTTTGATAAGAAGATATTGTGCGGGTGGTCGCATAGAAAGGAAACCAGAATGGCATTATAAGGAATCGAGGGATACTTTAAAAAATTGTTGTGAAAACTATTGCGTTTGGCAATAATTATATTATTGTATTATGAAGTAGTCGACCTTCATTAAATCGTATAGCTTTTTAAATCGATTTGATGATGGAGCCAAAACTCTGACGAAGGAGCTCCTTTATTAGGCTTGGTTCATTTCTATTGATGAGAACTTTACATTTATATTAATTGTGACTATCATTACAAGGCCGGGATAGAGACAAAAGACAGTTAAAGTAACTCCAGTCTGAGTAGCTACTTTATGCCAAAATATTATCATGGCCAAAACAAGTTCAACATTTAATATGCATTCATTGGATTTGATTTTATTTTTTGGTTTCATGAGTGCGATTTTTGTATATGTTTTCTTGTAAAAATTGTTTGTTTAATATATGATAATCGACTTATTTCATGTTTCCGTTTGCGTGATATATTCATAATAATAATAAGCATAAGCAAAAAATTCCAGCACGGCCACATTGGGTATATAAGCGTGGAATGTCATTTTGACGCGCCAGAGTAAAACGAATATTTGAAAATTGAACGAACATGTATCCGGATAGATGAGTTCATAGTACACGTACTTTTTTGGTTATTCTGGTTACCTACGTTTGTAATTCATATATTAGGTAACTTTACTGTAACCATTTAATGGGTATATAGATTGCAATATATCGAATCGAAAATTGTTAATATTTCAATATTATACATAAGTAAATGTGTACAAAAGATTGAAAAATGAGGAGATTCAAAAATGTATCTATGACAGGAAAACAGAAGTCAAGGGAATTTTAAATTTTCATGGTACAAATTTTCATACACTTTTAAATTCCCTTGGGGGTAGGATTTACCAAAATCTTTTCTTCTATAACATCTATTAGGTCTGGAGCTATCTACTATATAACTTGTAATACTACTGGTAGTTTGGGCGTTGATAGATCAGTCAGTTAGTCTTTGTGTTATTATATAATATTAAGATTGATTTCACCTGTTACAATTTAAAAAATTAAAGAGTATATTAGTTATTTATTTATTTATTTAATTAAAAGAAAACTTATAGCTATAAGTACAATTGTAGTAATTTTATTGAGATTAATTTATTGTCTGTTTGTAATAATCAATTTTATTTAACAAAATTTAACCAAACTTGCAAAGTCTATATCATTGTAATAAAATTTCAATAAACATTTCTAAATTTAAAACCTCAAAATAAGGAAAATTTAAGAGGCGTAATTTTTCTTTTGGCAAGGAAAAATTTGACCTGCTTAATCTTTTTTATGAAAATCCTTCTGTACGCATTATTTTATAGCTGTTTTATTATTAATAAGCCTTCGATAAACATTTAAAAGCCGCTTTCTTCGAACAACTTAAAGTTATGAATTAATTTTTTTGGTGAAAATGTTTTTATGATCATTTATAATAATAATTACAATTACAAACTTATTTAAACAAAACAATTAACACAAGACTAAGAAGACATACACTATTTGTAAGTCTATGATAACATCAAGTAAGAAGTGGTCATTGATCTTTAACAAGAAACCGTTATCAGTTCACTGTTTTTATAAAATCGTGAATTCGATAGTATCTCTCTTTTTTATTTTTTATGAAAATACATATCATTCCTTTAACCGTGCGGGTGAAGCCGCGGGCAATAGTTAGTCTTGCAGTAATCACGTTATAATAAAGTTAATGAAATGAGCACAAGTTATGGAATAGATTCTAAGTAGATATAAGTATAGTCCTAGTTGTAGTAGTACTATATTAAAAGATTTGACATTACTCATCCACCATAAATCGTGTGTTATAAAATAACAAATAGCTTTAGTTCATCTATAGATTTTGCGATCTTGGCCAAAGATCCCAAAGCTTTAGAAGTATAAAACTGTTATATTTCTGCACATACTGAATAAGAAATACAGTCTACAAAACGAAGCAGGAAACGATGGATAAAGCAAATGGCACGGGGTGAGCGCGAAGCATGGATAATAATGTGTTCGAGGGAAATTATTATGAAGCTTAAGGGATGGGTCTACAAAGGAAAATCTCGTATGGGCTAAGTGCCTTTTTTCCAACTTATTTCACGTATCTTGGCAGCGTGATCGGTGTGTTACCACAAAAAATATCACCCGACGGAAATGCGATGTGGCGTTAATGCGTTACGCAATAAAAATCTCTATAGACGCATCTTAAGCGTTTTTATGAGAAAATTTTCATTTCGTTGTGGAGGCAAAAGTGCGAACTGTAGTAAAAGTATTCAAATCCAATAAGTTTCTGAAAGCTAAATATTTACTAATCTTTCATAACATTAAATTATTGCCTTCAAAAGTTCCATCGTTTTGCTTTTATCATAAATATTAGTTTTATTTAGCTATCACACGTTATTGTTATATAATGTTTGCATATCAATAGTTAGAATACAATATGTATATTTACCTTTATTCTACTTTGTAACAAATGAAATTCACCCGCAAAACCGCACCCCTGTAGAGCTCAAACAATGTTTTTAATTTTAAAAGCCATGGGCCACGTAACCGCAGCATACTTGCTGCAGAGTTTAAAATTAATTTGGTCGTTACTTTTCTTCACACGGTGTAGCCTTTAAAGGCTTTGTGGTTATTCGGTTCACAATAGGGATTGTTGCTTAATCCATGCCACTAAAACATTGTTGTTTTTTACAGAACGTGAAACTCGTTTAACGCTTAAAATATTTTTGTTTTTATTTAATAGTGATTTAACATTGTGATACATTATTATTTCAATAAATTAACTATAATTTATTATTCATAATACTGCGTACTCATTACCTTGATTTTGATAATGAACAAATGCTTGATATCTTTTAAGGTGATTAAAAAAACCAACCTTCTTTTATTGAAGAAATTTTGATTGAAAATTTAACGGCAAGTACAATGAGCTATTGAGATTATAAACATCAGAGGAGTAAGGAGGTCAAACAAAATCGCATTAACATTATGGGACCGTCAGTGTTTCTACAGCTGTGGTCTTTATATGGCTGCCTATCAATGCTTATTCTCTTCTTATTTCCTATCCCTAACAGGTTTGATGGTCAAGATTCTATATGTTTGCCAACGTATTTGCTTAAATACGAGTATGGCATGAAAAGGTATATTGGACTCTGTATTTCCGTATATATTTGTTTGTTATTTTCTGTGAAAAAAACTTTTTCTGTTTATAATTAAATTTGAAAAGCTACTAGAAATTATTACGTCTCATAAAAATTCAGTTTTTATTTTTATACTTTTCAATTAATATTATAGCATAGGAAAATAATACACAAAATAAAATATTGAAGCTTTTATTTACAAAATTACCAACATATAGTATCACTTTGGGAATTTGCAGTTTCACTTGCATAACACCATAAATATAACTAGTATAAAAACAATAGTGGTTACAATTCCTTGATAAATTATTCGTAATTAGATATATTTCTAAATTAGATAGTTAAAGTAGTAGTATGAAGGTATGAAGTAAAGAAATATGTTATTTCTATATGGTTTGTGACTAATGATTGTTATATTATATCGGAGACTGAAAACGTTCTGAAATTCTTAATTTGCCATTAAAAAAACACGTGTGTTAAAATTTCATAACATATTCATTCATAGCTTTTGGTTTGTGTTACTATTTAATATCACGTGAATAAATGTTTGATAATATATGTATAAGGCTGTATTTCTATCGCCTATACAACAACAACAGTTTGATTTATTATAAATCGTTTCGTAATTCAATTTAGCATATCCACATTTTATGTATCTGATATAGATAATGAAAAAGTAAAATTATACTATATAAGTTGCGATAAGTACGCCACTATACAAGAAAACAATAGTAATAGTCGAGAGTGAATAGACAGAGGCACATTTGATACTTAGTATGCTTATTATAGGACTTTGTATTTGGCTATTTAATTCAAAAATTATAGTATGTATTTCATAACTAGCTGTAAAAGATAATTAATATATGCATAATGCCATTGTCTCTTAATTTAAACTATAGTAAAACATATTTATCTGTTTAAATGAGCAGTTTAGGCCGTTGAATAAAAAAACAATATCAAATAACACAGTCTTTACACGTTGCCGTTTTCTCTTGCACTGCGTCATTTATGTTAGTATAAAACGTTGATGTTTGCATCAAAAGCTTTATATGGAACGAATTTACGAAAAGCTTTAAGCTTCCACGTTTCATGCTTAAAACATTACCGTAAATTATTGAAATAGAAATGAACTGATAGTTTAATTTGGCATTATGAACTATTACTACAAAGCGTAATATACATTTATTGTCACAGGTATGAGAATGAGAAGAAAATGACAAAAAATATCTGGGAAGTATTTTATTAATATAACCTAGTATGACACCCCATGCCGTGCCATGAGTTTCATATTAAACTTTATTTACAAATTCTTTTTACATATTTACCACGAAATAACAATGAATGAGATATTTTCTTATTGAATAGATATGTTTAATTTTAATAGTAAATAAAATATGAATTAATTAAACACCTAAGCGTGGTTCGTTGATAAAAATATAAGACACAGTTATGATGCCAGCTTGTAACTTATATATTCATATTAATTTATTAACAACAAAGGCATTCAAATATAATGAAAAATTTCAACCCATTCAGTCATTTTTGTTATACAAAGCATTAGTTCTACTTATTAATGCCATGATTAACATACAATATTTTTTAAATAAGTTTACACATTTTTTAATAATAATGTTTAAAGTATACTGGAAGACAAAGCAAATTAATAAAAAACATAATCCCCTGCAGTATTTAAACTGATGGGAAAAACTGTCATAATGCAATATGTTATAATGCTTATAAAAAATTCTTTATATTTATGATAAATATATACTATATTTACAAATACATAGATTATAATATAAGGGTGGAACGTTAACAACTGAAATTAATGAGGCGAGGGATTAAAGGCAATGCATTGAAATAATATACTGTAAATAATGAAAAGATTAACAGGCAATAGCTGGAATGTAATCGCTAATTATCAATTTAAACAATTAAATTAAATGTGAACTAAATATAGATATACCCAGTGAATCTGGCGAGATAACTGCTAATTTGAAGTTATAATATCGTGCGAGCGTTAACAATAATCGAATAATTTCGATTGTTATTGAAAAATAACAAAATTACACTGTCAAACAGAATACATTTAGCACGTCATTTGTACTTTCATTTCTGACTAGACGTTTGTAAATACACTAAACGTACGGTTTAAACTCTCTTAATTACGAGATTGTAAAAATAAACAAAAGTAAATCTTCAAAGTATTTTAGAGCTTAAACGAACTGGATGAATACAAAAAAATGTTTTATCTAGATTACGTGGAATTGAGGCGTAGAATAAAAACGTTACTTTCTCTTTCCCTTTTAACAGCAAAAACTTCACACACAGAGAAAAAATAAATTAAATGTTGGTCGATTATAGTTTTTCATTTTAAGGAAGCATTTGAAAGTTCACACGAGTACGAATAAAATATTTTATGTAATAATAATAGGTACACATAATTTCAAATACGATTTATTGTTATAGCTATAATTGATCCTTTTATGTACCTAGATATTCAGTTTATTACTATAGTTATATATGAAAACAAAGAAACTTATTTTAACATTTTTCGTTATCGTGCCTATATCTTCTGGTACTTCACTAAGGTTTATCCATCACATGATAATAGTACGTATTTCAAATACGAAAAAATTGATTACTGTTTATAAAATTTTTAAAACGAAAATTTAATTAATAAACCGAATATCTATAAAAATAACTAACGCAGATACATCGCTGTCGTACAGCCTCCGATAAAGATTTTTTGCTTAAAATAATGACATAATATCGATTATCGATTTGCATTTGCTGCATTTATACAAAGTTTGAATTATAATTATATATTCAACTAAGTAAAGTACATTTATTTTAAATGTACAAAACGCACTTGGCATCTTTAACGGCGACTGTACAATACAAAACATTTCGTATTAATATAATTTATTTGGCAATTGACGTCATCATTTATTCCGTTGATTGCTCATTAGTGTTCTAACCCTCTTGAGATTGGTAATAGTGATTTCATCGTTAGGTTTCAGTTGAAGAGCTCGTCTGTATGAAGTGGCGGCTGCAGTATACTTCCCATTGAGGTGCAGAATTGCGCCAAGGTTCGAGTGGTGTTCCGCATCCTGGAATTGCACGCGAATAGTCGATGCTTGAAGTTGTTGTTTCGATAAATGTATGTACAAGAACATTGTTACGTATAATACAATGGTATTAGTGGATTGTTTATTGTGGGATTATAATGATATCTTTGCGGGTTTTTTTTTTCTCTAGACGGTGAAACAATGCCAATTAATTGATATAAGTGGTATTATTGGAATGGAAGAGGTAAAATTGAATAGCTACGTCTATCTCACAATAGTCTGCATTAAGAGTAAATGAGAACGACGGTTTACTTATAATCTGTGATGAAGCTTATAGCGTTACGAATTGAAACCTTAGCCAATTTTGGTTAACTTGTAGAGCTTTTAAAATGTACACAATACATTGTTAACAATGCTTATATTTATATTTATAGCAAATGTAATTTATTAATTATGACTCCTTATTTTAAATCAATTAACCAATTTATTTTAAATATAGGTTGTTTTTTCATTGGAAAATGCAAAACTTAGTTTTTAAATTATCTTTAAATACAATTAATTTATAATAGAACGTTTAAAAATTAAATTGTATTCAAAGAGTTCAGCGCTCTAGTGCGTATGAACTTTTGAATAGAAATGTTACAATCATTTTTAGTAATAAAACACATGAATGTTAGCGACCGCTCGTTTGTTAGCTTCTATGCAAATTATTATTTGTTTGTTTTAATTATGTTATTGAATACAGGTTAAATATACATACACAGAAATAAGAAATTAACAAAACTAAACAGAACATCGCATCAAAAAAAGATCTACTGTAATATACGTTACACGTTAGAGAAATCAAGTACGTTTTTAAGATCTACTGAAAAGACACAGTTGCCTGAATAGTATACTATACACTACAGTTGCAGTGGAAATAAATGTTTAGTGTAGGAGTCTATATACGCACATTAGGATTAAGTTCCACAGCTTTAGCGTACCAACGTTCGGCCGACCGGCATTTCCTCGCGTCCCTGAGCGCACGCGCCGCGGACGCAGCGCGCGCGCTGTCAGTTGGCGCCAATCTAGCTGCAGTTACTAATTGCTCGGCTGACTCACGTAACCTTCGTTGTGATCTTAAAAACATGCCTAAAAGGGAATAAATAATGTAAATGTTTTACTTATAACCTTTTATTAATATGGGAAACCCCTAATATTTTAATCGAGAATTATATTATTCTACTTTCATTTACTATCATGTGGTGTAACATATTACATTATAATGTATTCAAGACTTACAAAGTCTGAAGCTAATATTCTTTGAACATACCAAATTGATCTCGTATCGATGGGTCATTAGGTGCTAAAGTTATTGCCTTTTTAAACCACATTTCTGCCTCCATACTCCGACTTGACTGCAAATAGAATATGATGTTACGTTTGATATGAAATTTGACAAGGTTACACGTAGAAAATGTTATTGTTAAAAAATAGCATCTATTTGTATAATCACTTACATTTCTAGCAACAATTTGAGCGAGGCTTAGGTGCGTAGCCGCGTGATCAGGTGCGAGAGCTAACGCAGACAAAACGCTGTGCTCAGCCTGGACCCACTGTTGCAATTGTACATAAATATCGCCCGCCATTGTTAGGACGTTCTATAAAAATAAAGTCAATCTAAAATAAGCCTTTCCAGTGAAATACAATATTTTAAATATTACTTGTTCAAACTGTTTTTACGAAATTGTAACCGCTTTATTTATATAGATTCGAAACCTGCATTAAATATCGTATAAAACACCGGTAATTAGATCAGACAATGAATAAAATGTGATCAGTGTAAAAGTTGTACATTGAATATTCAAGGAGAAATGTTGACCTGGCTGAATATAAGTGACATCGAGAAAATAAGTGCCAACGTACGTGTCGTGTCCAACCGACAATGGGCGCATTTGTGACGGGGAGTATTTGTAAAGCCTCTTTGTAGGATGTAAGAGCCTTGTGCCAGTGTCCCCTCTGTGAGTGTAAAGCAGCAAGCTGCACTAACGCGGACACGCGTGCCGCATCGTGCTCGCGCCGGTCACGTACGCGGATACCTTCCGCACGAGCGCCGGCCCGTAGCGCGCTAGCTGCCTCCGCTAATCTACCATCCGCCATCAGTGATGTGCCGAGATTCACGTATGCCACTGGAAAAATACTCGGTCAGTATTCCGTTACTGCTCCGTTCATTTTCATGAATTTATGACAGATGGCTGACAGTATCCCTTTAATATTATGTGACGAAATGTGTCCATTACGGATAACAAATCATTGATCCACATTATATTATATATTTCATAAAAAAATAAAAATTGATATAAAATCCTCTTTTCAAAATTAACGTAATAAACATTTTATTGCGTCTTAAATTATTGGATTTTTAAGGGATTTAATTTCACAAAACAGGTAACAAATAATTTGCGAAATAATATGATCTACAATAACCATATGGTTACCTTACGTTAAATGAATTATATACAAATTCAATATCCACTTACAAGCCATGGAAGGTCGAAAATAAATTGCCCTCTCGAAACTTTTGATAGCTTCTCCGTATCTCCTTTGATTTTGATGTAAAATTCCTCTGTAACAACATACGAAAATTCCTTTACTGTATAGGAATAAGCTAAATTCAATATGAAACTTACGAATCATTAAGGCAAAGATCACTGTTTATCGACAAATATACTCAAGAGGTAATTCGGTTTACTATTCTTTCATCTTATTACTTTTTGGCTACTCAATCTCAATTAGTGAATGCTAGTACGAACCCTCAGATTGAACCTAATAAAAAAAGTAATAACGTTTAAATAAGTCTACCGCCAAATTTATTTATTGTATAGTATTTGAACTTTTATTGAGATACATATTTGTTTTTTTTCCAAATAACTAAAAATGCTTGCATTAAATTCATTTTCTTCATCATCTTTCATCTCTAAACAGAACAATTTATTAGCAAACATCCGAAATTAAATTAACCTATAACACTTCAGAACAAAACAATATAATCGTTTAATCATCTTTACATAAAGCTTTCATTATTTTGGAAGCCGTTGAGAAACACGGAAAGTGAATGAAAGAATAAAAAGACGTGTAGACGCTTTGTCTCGAGTAGGCAATTCATCATAAGCATACCAATAATTCAGTTATGGATTCATGTACAATATGCCTCGCTTTGAACGAACGCGATGCTTAACGATGTTTATTTATCCTTTGATCCTCAATTACAATTGCTACGTCAAAGTGGGTCTTAAATTTAATACATCCTATCGCTTATATTTACTCAAATTGTTGCCCGTGGCTATAACCATACAGGTATGCTTTTGATTTATAATCTTCTCTTATCTTTTTCATAAAATACCCTTCGAATTTATAATACAGAAATTTCATTAATGATAATATGCTAATACTCATTAAAAATAATATGATTTGGACGTTCAAGTTCATAGCGTTAATTTTCTCTCTTAAACATATTCTGATAAATGTATCTAATTACATTAACTTTAACAATTTTTTGGTTAATTGAAATGATTTTAAATATCTACTAAATAACTTGAAAGAAGGTAAGCTATGAATTCTAACTCAAATATAATTAAATAGCTTTACCAATACGTGTATAATTATTTATAGCACTGTTAATAACACAAAACAAAAAACCTTTTGTATTCCCTGTTAGCGGAAGTAACAATATTAACAACAAAGCGATAACACGATTTATGTAAATGAATTTTATCGTAATATTACAACCGTTTTTGCTAATAATTCATGCACAACTACGTGGCATGTTCGAGAATGTTCCATCATATATCATCAGCGCTGAACGTCATTTCGTTGTCGAGTGAGATAAAAAACTAGCTTAATAATACATAGATGCGGCAGTGCAATATTGTTCACATGAATAATGCAGACTATGGGTCGAGCTCAACGTGGGCTCAGCGAACACTAATGAGAATCGTCCCACTCGGGCCATTGCACCCCGTCTACGCCAGCAATAATTTGTTCCTAATTCCCCTCTAATTACAATGACGTGCTTGATACAACGTTGTACTGTTCAATGTTACGGGAATAAAACTTTCGCCGATTTACGTGAGGCGGCGTAATGTACGCGCGGGAACGGCCTACTAGCATCGATGAATTCACATCGAAGCTTCCTGAAATCTAAGCATGCCTTCACCAGTTTATTGGTTTATAGTGAGTAGCTTTGTTCATTGGACAAGTAGCCATACAAAAAAATCTAATCCATTACAATAATGGATATGTCTTGTACAAAATATCTTCAAAAATTAAGGGACCGTTTATGTTTATATGTAAAAATCTCATAAACTTAGGGAAATATTCAATTAATTTCAATATGAAGGTAACGTGTGTCATAAGATAATAGCTTTGGAATAGCTGACACAGAGCAAAATTAACTAAAGCTTTAAAAGCGTTTACATGTTTATAGTCTGTATTTAAAAGCCATTTTATTATGAACACGGCAATCCATTTATTTACTTGTTTTTGTATAAAAATATTTATTATACTATAAATTACCACGTATTTTATGTTTATACATTTTGTTAACTAATTCACACTATTGTATGTAAATAGCATTGTGCGCAGCCTGTTAATAGTTAGAGTGAAAAAAATCACAACAAGATAGCTATAATAAATACATCATATAAAATTCAGAAAATAAAAAGTCTGCTCATTTCTTAGTTTATAGATCTTTTTCACTTTCTGATTTCAGTAAATAAAGTCAGATAAATATACAAGCAAATAATGACAAAATATAATGGGAATAAAGTAAAACGTTCTTTGTAACTTAAGATTCAGCACTGTGGTTGTAATATTTTAAAAATAATACAATCGCTTCACAGTGTTGTGCAATATCAATTTCATCTAGCTTTGAAGTCAGCCTTAGTTACAACTTAAAATGATTGAACGTAGCGCAATACGATTTGATACAAAGTAGTGAACTAGTGATCAAAAGTCCGCCTCAAACCGCAATAACAAAGTTCTCAACGATATTAATGGCGTCGCTGTAATATTTGTTTGATGCGGTATATTTGAATACAGCCGCTCGGATCAATTGAAAGTAATTTATGCAGTGAAAGCTCAAGAAGCTTCCGCCAGGCCTTGTCACGCGATTGCGACATTCCGCGATTCAGCCGAGGTGACAAATCGTAAATTGAATTAATGTTTACCTGCACACTCAAATTATATCCCACATTAACACAATCATAGTTTGTAATATTCCCCGCTGTACATTTGAATAATATAAAGTAATTTGATGGTTTCGCAGATACCTATCGTGATTTAGTATGCATTGTTTCTGGTTAATATATTAGCTCAACAAATACAAATTAATTGAACGCGAATATGAAATAAGTTTAATTGGCATTGATGTATTCCAACGGTGAACAGAGACTTTAGCAAGTTTCCTTAAATCCAGTTATATATCATATAACATTTTAAGCAGTCTTTTTCTTTCCAATGATAATGACTAGCAAACCAACCACTTACCAACTTAAATCAAAGCTTCTATTTCATTTTCAGGAGATATATGTATGTGTATATTATATATATTATACGTTGATAACACATTTAGGTAAAAAAATAAGTGGATTGCGGGATGGTATACGGTATCTTCTTATCATCATGTCTTTAGATATAGGTAGTATAAGTGAAAAAGCTAATTATAATAGTATAATAAGAAACAAGTATCAGTTATTTTCTACAAAGAAACACGAAGTTCCACTTCAGTTACAGAATTAATTCCAGTGCCAAAGGCGTTTCAGAGTTAATATAAAACCACATTATTGAATGTGACGTATTTGTATGGAGATAGGTGCAAACTCATTTTTATGTCAGATCTGACATTCTATTTACGTGTAAATGTGTTGTTTATCATAATAGAGTTTAGATTAAGGCATAAGATAGTGGGTTAACTAAGCAAAAACAAAACATGTACTTTGAATTGAAGTAATTAAAGTACCGTATTTATGATCTACTAACCAATACATAGGACAAAAACATATGTTAATTAGCAACACTCCACTATCCACGATCAAATTTGAACTAATTTATCACATTAATTGTGTACAACTCCTTGATAATTTTTCGTGAGTAAATTTATAAATATTTATTTGAGACATCATCGTAAATTATTAATATTCACAACGGTCACAGGTATTTTAAGCTACGATATCATAAGTGTGCTTTTGCTTTTCTCTTTAGACAATAATTTTTTAGGTTATTTTCATAAACATTATAAATTAACATATACATTATGTTGTGAAAAGCGAAGACGAAGAGAGAGAAGCCTGGACAATAGTTACCAAAGCGCAAACTGAGGTGGTATTCAAAAGATACAAACTTGCACCAATTAGCAGAGAATGAAATGATATACTTATTGTATATAATTTGACAATATATACGCCACACTACTGCGGTGCTATTAAATGCGAATGAGTAACAAAGTTCCGTTGAAATTGATTTACAGAGCGCAAAGACAACCTTCTCGAAAGCCGCTTTATTGCGACCAAAAACATGTTTGACTCCACCTGAACTTAATGTCATGAAAATTTATACCATTTCAACGTGTTATTGACGTGGGCGTCCTTAATTTCTTATTAACCTCAGTAATTTAGATAAAAGCTAGAAAGTATAAGGCGTTGTTTTGTTTCTTCATTTCTTGGGAAAAGTAATTTCGCTGTTTACAACTGACTTCAAAAAAGGAAGAGGTTATATATTTTTCTGTATTCATACGTTTTTATTGGATGAACCAATTTTTATGATTGTTTTAATATTCGAAAGCTGGTGCCTCCAATACGGTCGCATTTTAATTTGGTCTGGTTCTGAGAATTCGAAGTCAGTTTTGACTTGGTAAATAAAAAAAAACTGTTATAAGAAATCATTATTATTTACTAATGTTTGTATGATAAGTCGAGTTACATATCGATGGAGCATTTTTCCACATTTTTCAAAGTTCTTAAATTAGTTTCCTCCACTCCAAAATGCTTGTATATTTAGTACATAATATATTTATACACAACTAACATCCATACACGAACGACTATTCAGGGCTTGCGACAGACAATTAGATTATTTATATAATTGAAAATAATACGTACTAAAATAATCGGTTTGTTTACAAATATTCTTTTTAACGTATAATAAGTGTTATTGTTTTACATTCATTCTACGAGAAGACAAGAAACAATTACAACCTTGTAAATAATTAATAATATTTTCCTACTTGACGTAAAAAAATAAATGTAACTGATACTGAAAATTCACTAAAATTATGCAATCAGGAAAATGTAATGAATATTTCCCATAGCAACATGAACATTATCAAAATTTCGATAATGTTACACCACATACTGTCAAATGTTCAAAACCAAATTGTCAGTGTTCAAAACCAAATTGTTTCGCAAACAGGCGATATGCAAAATACCTCGCAAGTGTTGTCGCAAGTCTAGCTGTCGGGAATGTTAAATATGTGTGTGTGCAAACATGAGCTTAATCTACGCCTTATCTAAGGGACACGCTATGTTGTCCCAGAACGCCCGCCTTGGTTCACTTCTATGTATGTATCCCACATTGCTTCCATTTCGCAGTAATGGAAGCGGTGTGAAGTGAATTCGGATTTGCATTGGTGGAAATGGATTTTAACACACCATTTAGCACCTACAGCGTAGATAGTATCGTAAGCACGATTTATGAGCTAGAAATATTCTAATATTTGCTGTACAACTGTAGTATTAAATTCATATTCTGAGAACCCTTTACTCGAGCGAAACGGGTTGCCTATTACTTTCCGTTCCGGCTTTTTAATATGATATATATATTTTAGATAGTCGCTTTGAATTATGTGTATTTGCGATGCTTTCATTAAAATAAAATTTAAAATGCACTTTTTTTGTTAAAAAGCTACCTTATCGTACTTAACTTATATTATGTATGTATTTTAACTTGATTTCAACTGGCAAGTAACAAGTTTACCCTATTGTCATTAATTACGTGTAGAAAAATAAGGCGGCAAAAAAATGTACAATCATTTTAAATATAGAACTCGCATGATAAGAAAACCGTAATTATTGTTTGTATTATGTCAACTTTTTATGTCTAAACGTAGAAATATGATGAAGAGCGAATAAACACAATATTAAGCAATCTAATATAACTCATGAGTACTCAGCAATAAATTGGATGGCAATACGTACGTGCTCGAGTGATTGTGTCGCTACATTTGGAATCATCTTAGAACCGACATAATTTAATTCTTTTGCTGCTATTATTGCATTTTTGATCAATAAAAATGAGTGCATAATGAAAAATACGAGAATAATTTGTTTTTTTTTTAAGTTATTCATAATAAACAATGAATGATTGAAACAAATAACTTGTTGAGTTGAATAGAAATAGAATAGAAGTGTGTTTTAAAATTATTGAAGTTTATTTTCAGCTATTTTCCCTGCATTATCTCAGGGCCGTTGCTGACCTTTCACGTTGAAAACAGTTGTCGTTAATAATAGGATAATACAGTTATTGAAACAATCTCTACATCGTTTTTTCTCCAATAATCTTACCAACTGTACTGCAATCTACATTTTTTATACTTTATAAAAACAAACACAAGGAATGGTTGTTGAAAATATTTCGTCTTGCCGAAATGAGGTGTAGTCTATTCACATATATTGAAGTACCAATAGAAAAAGGGGCACGTGACTTAAAAAAAAAGTCAGAAGAGTAATTTATCTCGAAATGTATGTATGTATGTTACAACGCAATAAAAATCCGGAGTAGGAACGTACATACTCGTAAAATAAACAGAGAATCTATAAGAATTACTGATACGCGAACATTAAAATTGAAGCACATAAATATTCAGATAGCAATTCGTACGTCATAACAATGTTAATAAAATCCGTTCTTATTGCTATGGATGTAGTAACAATAACTCATCAACCAGCCGACACCAACTTACCCGAGCAAAAAATGTTTCATAGCTTTTTTTGGTGCAAAGTGAGGATTTTAAAATTGTACCTTAGCTTTCAGTTGATATTTAGGCGAGACATACCTGGAGCACAAATAATGTAGGTACATATTCGCTTTTGCGAAAAACCAAATATACATATTAGTATACAACCTATATATCTACGTCTATATGATAGAGATAAATGATAATCGATTAAAATAAAAAAGCAATAATTTTTATTGACTGTGGTATATTATGGAACTTTACTGTGTTAGGGGGCATCCATTAATTACATGAAGCAAGCAATGTAATTAATATCACTTAAACTCACGTTGGTAAGAGAAAGGGCCTGGCAAATATTACTTTTTTTTTGTTAAAAACCGGTAAAGTCAAAATTCATACATCCGACGATCATTCATCCGGCGCTTATACACCATACTAACATTTAAAAAAATCTAATCTAATATTGCGAGAGGACGCGAGCGGGATGAATCAAATTTCACCATTTTATTCCGTGGAAGGTACCACACCCCCACAGAAGACCGGCGCGGAATAGTAGCATGCTACTGTGTTTCTCTCAACCTTCCCAGTCCATTCTTTATTCCCATCGTCAATCTTTTGCCTATCCTTCGTCGTTGGTGATAGCTTAGTATCAGGCAACCACCAGCTCAATTACTTGCTATTACATTATATACATAATAAAACAAGAAAACAAATATATTATAATCTATTACTCCATATATTCTTTATATGGTCCAAAGACGATAACTAAAGTTATCATTTATTTTAATAAAATTGATGACATTTGCTTAAATTCACGTTCGTGACTGTGCGGCCAACCAGTTACAGGTCTACTGAGGTCTTTGGGGACATGCTACCCCGTAGTGCGCCCGTCTGTTACCTTCACAAGCGAACGTACGTGCGAGATGGCGTAAAATATGCTTTAATGACTGATGACTATGAATAAATTAAATAAGTCAAATTCAATTAATAGTTTCTTGAGAAAATGCAATTATTAACTTAAGATATGCTTTGTACGGGACGCCCAGCATTCAATGATTTATTTTCACTATCAAAACACTATCAAAATAAATTTATTTATTATCACTTGATAAAATAAACTTTGTTAACTTACATGTTGAAACGTATAATATATTCGCATATTTGAATTTCTAATGAACACGAAATCAGGGGCGAAAAACCAATAAGTAATAAAACGCCTCAACTCCCGTATTTGTAATTGTCTCCCCTTCGCTCGATTATACAGAGCGCATGTTATTAAAGATAATATCAGAGCATGCGCGCTACATGACCTTAATAGAATAAGATGGTAGAGATTTCAAACTCCATCGTATTTGAAACGTGGTCGGTTATCATGTTCATGCAGAAAGCAGGTTATATTAGGTATAAGTGACATGATACATGTATATTAGCATTACTAACACCCATCCATTTGGTAGGTTTGTGCGGGAACTGAATATCAAATAAGCTAAATCTGTGGCTGATACAATAATATTTGTACGTTATAAGATCGACGAAATATAGTGCTTTTTCGTCATGAATTTGTTATCATGACATATAAAATACATAATAAAATCGTGCGGTATTTGAAGCAGTCGTTAAAAATAGATCTCTAACTAACAATCCTACTTTATAGAGAATCGTTATGTTCTGATCTGTTATCAAAATAAATCTTTCAACGAGAATGTTGCTTCAATGTTTGAGTTATATTTCATGGACAATAATTCCACATGCTGTAATGATATATATGTATATATTTTATTTTTATTGTGGGAGTCGAGCACGCTTCGGCACGAATTGGGCCAGCTCGCACCGGGGAAGTACCACACCCCCACAGAAAACCGGCGTGAAATAATAGCTTGCTATTGTGTTTCGTACGGTGAGTGGGGGAGCCGGAGGCCCATATCCTTTTCCTTACCCATCCCAGTCCTTTCCTTTATTCCTCTCATCAATCCTTTCCTAATCCCTTCCCAATTAAAGTCGGCAATGCATTTGTAGAGGCGAAAGGTCTGCAATTGACCTCTTGAAATGTTCATGGGCGGTGGTAGCGCTTACCATCAGGCGACCCACCAGCTCCTTTGCCGACTATGACATAAATCAAAACTAAAACTAAAACTAAAAATCAAACAATTCGTTTATTTAACCGTTTTTTCATGATTTCATGTAAACATAATTCAGTAAAAGATTTTCCAAACCGACATTAAATAAACGCTTTTCTGAAACTCTATTAAAATACACATTTCGCATACATAACATGCGGTGAGTGCTAGCATACAATAAATCACACTGACTAATGTGGCCTAAATTGTCAATCTACCCACATCCATGTCAGACGCGAGCTTCTACGTAGCGGCATAATATTAACATTTTAAATAAGACGCAAGATGGAATATTTAGTCATTCAACCAAAACAGTTTCATTTTCTTAGCCTCCCTCAAAATAAACCACGAAAGAATAATGGAAACAGCTAACAATATCATTTGTTTATCAAACGATAAGCGCCAATTGTCCTACATAATAAATAATAAAACGCCAAAACAAAATATTTCTCCTTTGACCCGAAGAGACCTTACAATTTAATTTTTGACTCAAGCCGGCTTCAAAGGGAACCCAAATTGTTGTAAAGGAAAAAGTTTAGGCCGAGCATTCAGTAATTATGCTATATGGCATGACGTTAATTTGTGAAACTGCACGGAAACCCGACGCTTAGGTGGTGGAGTCGAGAGGAGCGTACCCGATTAATTCAAGTATTCGAAGCTTCAGTGAATTAATGGGACAGCCTGTGTTGTGTGCCTATTGATTTTGTGTCGCAATGTAGAAATGCCGATCTATTATTATAATGTTCAAATTTGTTTAAACGTTGATTTAGTAAACAAAACAATTGAATGAAGTACAGTAATTTTTATTTGACTTTTAATCGGGTTAAAACTGAATTCAAATGGCGTATGTTATTTTAAGTATATTCGTACATATTTACTCGTGAAAGTTCATTTAAAATTCTCTTTATGTTAGGATATGATGGCGACGAGAACCCGCACGGATGGCCTTTTATGATTTCAGTTTTGTTTTGGATAAAGATATATAAACAAAATCTTATAGCTCTACAACTGTTTGAAAATGAAACATTAAAAAAGTTGTTATTGTATTAAGTTACATGTCTATAGAATATCGATATATATAGAATATGGAGTGATAAACGACTAATAGGTATGTCCTGTACCATTACGCAAAAACTAGATATTTTCATGTCTCATTGTATTTCGATTACAACCAAGTTTTAAAAACAAATGGACAACTCATTGCTTTGCTTGTTAATTTCTACGTTAGGTAGGTATATGTTATCGCAATAAAAATTACCTACAGTATCTGTGTTTTACGATATTTTTCGATGTCCCTAATAAGGATCGAACCTTTACTTTTCAATCCCCCGAGGAAAGTACATAGAACATTATTTTCGTCTTTCCTTGGAGTGAACTTAGAAGCCTTTTGAATGTATTATTGAACTTTTGTTATCTCGATTATAACATTTTGAATTTACCGAAATACCCTTTCATTTCTTTTCAGTTTGATTTTATTTGTTCCACTGAGTTTAACTTTATCGAGGTTTTTTGCAGAATAAAGAAGCCAATGCAATACAATATCGTAATAATAGTAGGTAGGCAGTATTTAAAAGATTTTCTTTCAAACCTGAAATAAACGGCTCCCAAAGGCATTAAAAGGTTTCTACGTCTATAAATAACATAGAATACATGTAAATTTTTGACGTTTTTATTACAATCTAAATCACAAGATGTAGGTACGTAGCTAACAGCTCGTTCGAAAATAATATCAAACAATGGTACTCACAAGTTATAATGAACATCGGCCATATTCGGTCTATATTTCAGTGCTCTTTCAAACGCAGCCTCAGCCTCTGCAATTCTTCCCTGTGTAGACAAAACGCTGCCCAGATTCCCGTAAGCTGAACAAAAAGAAATACTTTTTTCATATGCTTATTAAACAGTTACATTTCTAAGCAATACTCGTAATATAAATAAAAATTCAACGACCACCTAAAGTTATGAATAATTTTATCATTTAAACAGTCATTCACATTAAATAGATTATGATTACGCAACGATCTTAATATTTTATTATTATATTCGAAACTTGAATATTATTCATCTACAATTTAAACATTGCACACCAGAATGTATTGAGAATAAAATATTGTATGCATTTATCCTCAAAGTTAAGTTCTAAATATAATAGACAGTGTAGCGCACTTTCTGCAAGCCACAAAGCTTGCTTCCGTGGCAGCAATTTGCACTGCATTTCACATTCATGATTGACATGAAATGGAAATATCAAATAGACGATTAAAACCAAATAAATTTCCTGCTAATGAACACCAATTAATGGTTTTCGATCACAGTCAAAGCGAGCTAATTATATTATTACGTAGTTATTTTCAGTAAGCATGAACATTAAATAATAATAAATCCATGCTGCATTTTTTCTTTCAAAAATAGCATTTTTTCTATGGGTTTCATAATACTCTCTACATTTACGTACGTCTAATTAGTATGTGAATTTGATGACGCGATCTAATGTTACTACACATTGCTTAGTAATGCTAGAGGAGATAGCTAACACTACCTAATCAAATATAAACTAATTAAAGACGCACCTGCGTGATGGTTAAGCAGTTCTCGGGAGTAGTTAAACACAGGTACGTCTTAATATGTAGATGTGGTGGGAAGATTGTTAACTTTACCATAACTCCACCTCAGATTACATTAATTGTATGCGATATTATACCTATAATATGACCTCTCCATAGATTTAGTTGCTTTTACGCTAATATTTCATAAACGCTATATGGATCATATATCGGGCAAAACAGACGTTTAATCAAAATAAAATCAACATTGGAAAGCCAATTATAAGATACGAGGAAACAATAATTACCTGAACCATAAAATATCGTATTACAAAGAACTGATTAAATATACACATAACACTGAAAAGCTGGCAACGTTTATAATGAATCAATTTCCACAAACAAGCGAATGAAAATGCAGCGTAAACCCCCAACACGACCCAGTTAATAAGGACGTCAATGCAAATTCATTACACAAACATCGGATAGAGGCCGCCTGCGCGCTAATCTGATGGCTCCCATGATCTGATATCAAACGCCAAACCGATCTCCGCTTGATCCCTATTCATGAACTAGGATTTCGTTAAACTTCTACTCCCAAAATTCACTGAACATTCCCGAATCACCGTCTATTAAGAAAACTATTAGGGACTGAATATCATTAAGTCGATGAATTATTCGATTGTTTGAAACGTCGGGTTAATAATATAATGCATAAATCGTTTAAAATCCGTTAAAAAGTCTTTAATTTTGATAAATTATTTAAATGACATCCCGTGGATATCGAGTAGTGGTCATGTTAAATAGGCATGGTTTATGATATACGTTAAACTGATATTTCTATTTATTATTTGCTAATCAATCATAGATTTAAATAATGCTTCAAAATAAAACTTTATAGGTACTGTTTGAAGACGACAATAACAAAAATGTATAACACAGTACCTACATATGCTAATAACAACCTAAAAAGAAATGCATTAAATACAAAATGAAAACAAAACAGATCATCATTTATAATTTTCCATTCACTATCCTATGCTGCTAACCTGCGAGAGGTGTGGCAACGATGCAGTGTCGGTAAGAGTTGGAGTACGTAACCTTTATCTATAGGGCGTTTTGGATAAAATCATGAAATCTAAATTTGAAGTTTTCTGACTAAAGTACTGGTATATTCATTTAATTTTATCTCGTTGTCGTCTCCACCTCGTATATATATAGTGATTTACAAACATGTATAATTGTGTTGATTTCATATTGACTATACATTATTTTTTTTAATGGTATTCAAAACGTAACTAGATAAGTGTTTTACAAGAGACACTAAAGTTTAATACTTTTAAATTAGTCATTATTTAACAAATTATATAAATAGAACATATACAAAATATAAAGTATTTAACTTTGAGTTCAACTTATTCTGTGCACTACACTACAAAAAAAAAAGATCAATGAATGAAATACCCACGGAAAATCTACATCAAACGTAACAATATTCTACAATACTCAAACCAGAAAGAAACCGTTCCCTCTCGATTTATCTGCAACTGTTGATTTCGTAAGTTGATTTACTAATTTGATATTTATCTATTTCAGTATTGTACAAAACAATAGTTTAATTTGTATGATAAATTTATATCTGCACATATGTTTATCGACCTCTGAAAACCACACACGCTCGGGTTGCGAGCTTGAATAGACGCGCTTATTGCCGCACCGATTCGATGCCATCACATTTATCACGTCACTGAGTACAAAACTACCGACTTTTAGGTCAACTAGTGACATAAAATATATTCTAGTGAGATAAATTTCATAGAATAGGTGGGAATGTTACATATGCACTATTATACGTCGGCTTTATTCCCCGACTGCGATATAAGGAGGGGCATGTATTTCGAGTGCATGTAGTGTAATTGAGTGACAATGAGTACATTGAAATAAAGAATTTATAACGGTGCTTACGAGTTATAAATGTGAAAGTTTGTTTGTTAGGATGTTTGTCCGTCAATCACGCTGAAACTACTGAACGGATTTTGACGAAATTTGGTATACAGACAGGGTATGAGCTGACTTGGTTGATAGTATACTTTTATCCGGATCAAATTCTCCTTTGGGATAAAACAGGAATCTTGATATCCGAGCGGAGTTGGGTCGAGCGTCTAGTTTCAAAAATGTTTTATTTGAAATTGGAATAGGAAATGATGTCTATCAGTTCAGTTCTTCAATTAATTAAACAAAGATGGCAGATATTGACACAGTCGGTTTTTTATAATTTTAGCGTGTCTTAATTCGTAAAAAACTTGATCTTTTCGTCGGTACGTTAATTTGACCTTTTTTCATTCTTATACAAACGTGATTGTATTAAAAACATAAGAAATTAATTTTTAAATACTTTCGCAAAGTAATAAAATTACTATGACTTAATAATATTTCAAGTTTAAGTAGAAAAATGAGATTTTAATTCTGGACATTTTTATGAAACGTTTCGCTTGACGTGGCATTAGTTTAATATTTTGATTCGAATTTCTTTACACATTCATAGCAATTTAAAAGTTAGCCAATGTTATCCATTCCATATATTTTCATTCATTAGAACATGAGACGCATGAGACCCTCGGGCGCTTTCAAATATATTTTGCTTGTTACATCTTATAACACAATTAAAATCTTGTTCACTTCACGCTGGATAAATATTTATGTAGTTTAGATTCTAAAACAATGGTATAAATAAAGTTATATTTTATTTGACAAGTGAAATTGATTACGTGTTAATTAAATAATATTTCAATCAAGATAATTATTTAACGAAGTTAACGTCATCATTACGTAAAATTCCAAGTGTAATAAGTCTACCCGTGTAATAGTGGAACAGTCCACAGAATTACAAAGTTAACCTTCAGATAGTCACTGAAGGCCCTGAGAGCACATGCGATGGATTTGATAAGGCTCTTTTCTGATATTATCTACAACTTAACACATTATATCACAAGTTTTCGAGTCTTTGTTAGCGAACTTGTTAGTTCAATTTCATTAAATCTCATAATACCGGATTATGTATGTGATTGTTTAATGTTACTTTGATATAGGTAATTTAAATATATTAAAAAGTTTTGTTCTAACTTCTTCGTATGATAATAAAATGTTTATTTCTGATGAGATATTGGCAATGTACGCAACTGTCACTGATCTACTTATGATCATCATCATCATTTTTAGTCAGTGTAATGTGAATAGTGCCTTCTTGCTTTTGTCTAGTCTCGAACCCTAACTTTCTTATGAAGTCCAAGGTCCCAACCACTGAGCAACCAGTTGAACTTATGGCTTGTGAAAATTATAGCACATACTTAGCTACTGATATCCATTATTTCCGTACTTAAATAAAGCGTTTGTAACTAAAACGTTTCAGAAAATAATTGTGAGAAAGTATGATCTATATCATTAAGGGCCGATTTTCCATTCCTTCATTAAGACATAGATAAAATTAATCCATCCCATACTTCTAAATAGCCTAAATTTTAAATAATAAATAAACAAAAGACGCAACAATTTTTAAATGGTTCTTTAACGTGATGTTCTACAATTACGTTTTAACTAATCATTGAATATTCAGCCCTGAGTGAAAGACCATTTTATTAACTACTCAAAATTCTGAAAAAGTGAATAAAATAAACATATTGATATGTAAAAGCAAATATAAATGGAATAAATATAAATCGCTTTTGTGACTACCTTTTGTAGCTCGGGGCCTATTGAAAATAAAACTATTATCCAATTTTAGTTAATTGGAAGGAACGTCTATTGAAACGTTTTAAATTGATTTTTACCTTTCAAGTAACTGACTAATACACAATTTATATTAATTTATACATATTAAATAAAAATGTTAGTGAGAAATTCAACTCAAATGAGAGCATTTTGCACTTTTTTGCTAATTGTGAATTTGATAGCCCTTAAACGATGTAGGTTCTTTGAAGTATCATCGCTAGCGACGTGACGAAGCGCCTCTTATACAATTATAAGTGTTTATTAACATGCTTCGGACCGCTTGGGGTTGAAGTCCATTCAGAATAATACTGAAATATATCTAGTAGAAAACTGAAAGATAAAAAATTGTGCTGTGATTTAAAAGTCACCTCACTAATTAATTTGTATATAATATATTATGTATTTTGGTCCTAAAATAAAGTGGACTTATACAACAAGAATTTATAATCATATAATGAGTGATTTTCAATCTTCGTAAAACCTCATTAAAAGATAATGGTAAAATCAATCTTTGTATCGTAACTCCCATTCAATTGACTACCAATTTTCTATAAAGCGTCTGCTTAGTAAAATACGAATCTCACAGATTTACCTGTTCATTGGTTCTGTTATCACTGCAAAAGGTGTATTCGATGGAGCCTGAGGCTCGTCTGATTAGATCGCAATTTTGTCCTAGCAAAATCGTAAGTGGGAAAACGCCTGTGATTGGCTTGTTTCGAATACCCGCTCAGATAAATTGGATTCAGTTAGCCTTTAGTGGAAGCTAAAAGAATTCTCATACAACCCCGTTTATCTTAGGAGCCAGATAGCAATTTGAATTTAAACGATTAATAGAACTGAGGCATAAATAATTGCAATACATTTAGAATTTTAAATGTTTCCGACTTTGTGTTAAATTTCTATCAAGATAGACAATTCTTACTTCTTATTTAAACTGTACAAAACTACTTTGTGTACTTAACTTATTTACGAAACTAATTTTTGGTAACAAAAACGTTTTTCGTTCGTTGTTTCTTGCTGAAAAAATTATCACACTTATCGTATAATTTATGAAACATAATGATTGGAAACGCTAACAATATCTCTAATCATTTATTCAACGGTATAACAACTTTTATGTACTGAGTATATCTAATGCTATCTTAGCAATTACCTAAATTGAAATGTAATTATAATGGATCGTCATGTCAGGGTATAATTTAATAACTATTGACATAACGATGATTGACGGTGTATAAAGTTTAGGTAGAGGCTTATCATCACAGGGTTTGCATAATGTTATTCTTGTTTACATAAGATATAATCAATCATATTATTTAATATATAGGACTCATTTGATATTTGTTTTAAATTAAATTATTGACGGCTGAATTAATGAATCGTTTTAAATGAATAGGTCATTAATTAATGATCATAAAAAAATCTAAATCATTCAAAAAGATTAAATGTGAAAGTGGTGCAAAGACTTTCTTTTGCTTTGCCGTTGTGTCATTAATAAGAAAATAACTTTTAGAATCTCATATCAACAAAATATAAGTCTCCGGAAGTGAGCATATTTAGACACATATGTAATAGATTGCGATATGGCATTTTTTTATGAATGAATATCTAATATATCTGCTCTCAAATTGCCAATAATCCCATTTTTGTCCAATTTGCAAATAATCGCATATTCAAAAATTCCAAATTTTATTATATTATAATTAGGCCCAACATAGTTAGGAAGCACATTCGTCTTTTTTTATCATTTAATGATTATTATGCGCATTACTAGGAATCTGTTTCTAATTTTATTCAACAATATATTTAATACTAGCTTACCCGATATACGTAGTATATCGTAAAGTTTATTTATCGTGAACCTTGGGCAGCCTGGAAGATATCGTTTATGAGAGACAAGTTCGCCTTTTGTACTTCATCCCTCAAGCGCACGCGAGTAATTGTTAATCGGTGAGGTACAATAATTTTTAAAACAAATTAATAACTAAAACCATTAACCTTAACGCCATAGTTTCTCAGTGTAGTGTACCATAAAAATGCAACAATTGTAGAATATAGATGATAATACCATCACAACCGTATTAATAACATATTAGTACAAGTTAAACCAAGATACATATCCTTTATAGGGTACAGATTACAGATATGACATTTCTATCGCAATATTAATTTTCTTTTCCATTTAACATTTCGAAGCGAGTAATGTAGCCTGATAGTAAAGAGGTAAGTTGAGATGGTACCACAAAGAGATTTTAATGTGAGTAGCTTTTAGCGAGTATAATGTAATTCCTACAACGTTACGAAAATATGTAGCAACTTATTATTCTTAAACATGCACGAAGGCTGGAAATTGAAACTGAAAATATAGCATGATATACCCCGTATGGGTATTTGGTATTCCGGACGAGTTCTTTAGATAGGTTTCCATGTGATATTATAATATTGTTGTTATATAGAACTAAAAGTACTAAGTAGTTCGTATAAAAACTGATCTGTAATGCAAATTTTTAATTTTTACAAGATCGTGTCAATCATTCCAAACCTTCATTTTTATTGCAAAACAAATTTCTATGATTATTCGGTTGTTAAAATTACTAATTATACATAAATATGTTTCAGGGAATATAACGATTTGTTCACAGAATTCTTAAGCAACCCTTCGCCTAGACAGAAACAACGGATAGTAAATAGTGCCAAGTTTTGTATTATATTTTGCATGTAACCAAGAAGAATTGCTTTTATATTCACCTATCGTAAGAGAAAGTTCCGTTATTCTTGCAAATATACAAAAATAAAACTTTGAAAAGCCTTTTTACGAACCCTCTCATATTCTTTTAACAGCCCAGCGAACTTAGATAGTTACAGATTGAAGAGCCATCCACATGTGTCGTTATATATTTGAAATATTGCTTATAGTCTTGCGAAAAACATTACTATTCCAATGTCTTTATGTCTATCATAAAAAACATATTAGTTAAATCAACATTTATTTAACGCAACAGGTATAATTGTTTGCTCAGCGCATCTAATAACAGTATGCACGTTCATCATATTCAAATCAGTTTATTAAAATTAGGTTTGTTAATAAATAAGCATACTTCTTAAGACGGAATTTAAGTTTCAAAATGAGCCAAAATTAAAGTAAAATAGAACCATCAAGTGAAACTTTTCCCTTTGCAGTAAAGTTTGTAATATGAAGAGCCGGAGGCGCCCCCCGGGGAGCGCCATACATGCATGTTTAATAGCGTCCTAGAAAGGTCAAGTGTCCAACTATGAGTAGAAGCAGTGAATACATTATAAGCTCCCGAGTACTCAGCAGGTCCGAGTAGCCGCCGACAACCTCTTTTCTAACTTTAACGAACTAACGCAGCATCGACACCTAGTTTGTAGCTGTCTCTCAAACAAATTAATTACGTCTCCGTTTAGAACAGTAACAAGGGAGCGTCTCGATTAAACTTTTGAAGAAGGTACAAAATGAATGCTGTGCTCTCAACAAGGTCAACGAGAATTATTAAATATTTAGCTTATCATAAGGCTTGCTTTAGATATAGCATCATTAAAAATGTAGATAAATAATATATAGTCAGTGAATTCGAAAATTCCTTGATACGATTTCATAGTTATAAATATAAAAGTAGAAAATGTGCAAACTCACCTTTAGGTGGATTAATATGTAAGGCGCTTCGAAATAAACTTTCTTCGTCACGCCAATCTAAATTCCTTCGTAGCGTAGAGCCACACATGGCGCATAAAGTCACTAACAACGTGAACATAAAAATACGGCTTCGCAATTCATTACGCCGCCAAGTTCTTGTCAAAGCGCCCGCACCCAGGCCGAGCAATAAGCAAAAACCAACACTAGGAATATACAAAACACGCTCAGCAACTACGAAGCCAACATAGAAAAGAATATTACTAGCTGGCACGAATGGGAGCACCATAAATGCCGTGAATAATAGCATCGCTATTTGGGGACTGCGATAAGAGTACTTATTTTGATTTTGAGTCTTCGTCTTGCCATATACAGTCGGACATACACATGAAGAGGTATGCATAATATTATTGTTGTTAATAGCTCGACACACGTTTGTGTGCTCCTCCGTGAGTGCGTGTTTACAGCCATTGCATGGGCACAAAGCTCTTTTCGACGACGGGTTTTCTTTATGTGGCATGTTGCTCTTTCTTTCGCTGCAGTCTTGTCTCCTACTGTAGTGTTTGCAGTTATTATTCCATTTCTGCTTATTCTTATTTTGCTTTTTATAAAATTTTTCTTTCTTTTCCTGTTGTCTCTTTATTTCACTTGTGAAAATTTTCCACGTTACTTTAGACACCGCGGCGTAGAAAAATAACGATGACATATTTCTGATATCGAAAAGGGATGTGATCCGAGGAATGGCATCCATAGACCAATCGAAACTCAATTGAAAGGGGTATAAAAGGAGAAAAAAATTGAAAACTGGAAGGTAAGTGAAGGTGTAAAATCTAGTAAAAAAGGAAGCATCGCGCGATGTTGGATTGTCGGCGGCGGCGAATCCTGATGGAGCACCGGCAATTCGTAATCGCCAGTATAATAATGTGAGTCCGCCCGTGGCAAGGGCGCAGATGCTACGCCACCGACACTGCAACAAAAGAAAATCGTTTTAATTTTTTTAAATGAAACACTCCATAACAAACAAGAAAACACAAGAACTCTTAGTAAGGAATTAATTAATTTGCATAAAGTGCAACAAATTAAAATTATACGCAATAATTAAAGCGGATCAAAAAGGTTAAATATACTATTTAACTTGTGTATATTACATTAAATATTTCATTTTTAATTCAGAATTAATTCATTATTAATTCAGAATAATTAAAATTGCTTCTCCTGAATCGTTTTACGTCGTATGCTTAATGCCAAGACTAATCGTTTACAAGTTATATTATGATCGATGCATTTACAAAGACACATGATGTATCGATACCATAAATGTTCCCTTTTGTCTAACAGTGTGTTACAATAAAGAGGCTATAAGGAACATCCAAGATTGGAATGGATGAATAATCGCTTCGTCGTTTTTCGTTGTTTCGCCAAAATCCCCTAACCTCCATAACCTATCTACTTTGTTCCGATATTCATGGAAAAAGAAAAATGTATTCAAATATCGGATAGAGGTGCTCTATTATTGTGACCCAGGATTTATCTTTTAATATTTATGAATTTCATGCGATTAAAAGCAATATTAATGTTAAAGGATAATTTATGGTTTGAATTATACCCATTATCTAAGAATGACACAACTTTTATTTTTAAACGTCCACAACACGGGCATTTTACAAACTTTTCGAACGTTGATTGATTACCACTTTCAAAATTTCCTTAATATCAATCAAATTAGCCTCAACTTAATAAAACATTTTTAGAAGATGCTTGAAAGTTGAGACATTAACTGATTTTTTCACTGTTAAAGCATTTTGCCATTTTAATCTTACTTACTTCACGATTAACATCCACGTCATTGAAATTGGTCAATTGTTATGTTATAAAAATAAAAAATGTGATTAAGTCCCAAAAACTCTCAAACATTTATCAATAATGAATAAAACAATTAGAATAAATTAACCTAACGAAGGGACAAAGTTGGAACGTCACTAATCATTACTTAAATACTACACGTAATTACCTAGCACTTCGCTATTAATTCTAAAACGCCCCGTTTTCTAATCTATTTGGGAGGCATTATGAAAGTTTTCCCTGTTATTTACTGCGTGGGGTTCGTATCGACACGAGTTGAAAGTACCGAGTGTCGGCTTGTTAGTTGCGGGAAGCCGGAGGAAAAGATTTATGAAGGTAAGTGCTACGTCCCCTATTCGACCTGGCCCACGGGAACCGCCACTGAACGTATCCGTATAGGATTTCTGCTAGAATTTATACGAGGTGAGAGTTGCTGTGAGAAATATTTAATCCGATCCTGGAGATTTCAACTATGTAGCGCAAAATCTTTGCTATTTTGGATATTCCTGTGATAATAAGTAACAAATTTGTTATTGTCGTGATTATTGAACTCATTTAATTATTATGGATTTCAGTTTATGATATTTATGTTATAATCAATATTATACATGTATCAATAGTTTAATTATACATATGTTAGTTAACATAAATTATATTTGTTTTTGTTGGTCAAATTCAATTTTTACTACAATCAAAATACCTATTCAGGTCTCATTGACAGGAAAAACATGCACAAAAACACTCACAAGGGATTACATAATCAACGAATTGAAACGCATGAAAAGGAATATTTAAATATTAAAATTGTTTTGATTTGGTTATTTACATTAATGTTTTGCATTCTATTACAACAATAACGTTTTTGAATATCTTTTAAAGATATAAGTATTTTTTTCATTATACGCAATATATTTTGCTGAATATTTGAAGACGGCGAAGTGAGTTCGCCAGGGAAATGAACTTAAAATCGTACAAGTGATATACTTATACAGTGGCGATATAAAAATAGAGCAAGCTTACACTTTACAGCAATATAACATTATAGATGGTTTCGCACGCTCTTTTAATGCTACTTTTTATATGGTTAGGTGGAGCGTAAGCATATTATATTATACTGTACAGACGCAATTGTAATACAATAGAGAAAAACTAATTTAACAATCTGAATTTACAATAATTAATAAGATTCGAAGAATTTAGAAAGAGACTAAAGAATAGGCTTTTCAAGTGAGGCAAAAGAAGATTCATTTAAGTTATTGTAAATTTTTATCAACGATATTACTTAAATGATTCTGGGAAGAAATCGTTCCTACGTAATATGTAAAAGTGGGCGTCTCTTGTTTCGATGACCCAAATGCAGTCACTGTGTCAGGCGAGCAGAGCAACACACTGAGAAATATGGGAACACAATTATATTTATTATTAATTAATGAATAATGACCAAACTTTTACTTTCGTTTTTACATAATCGAGATATCACAAATGTAGTTCGGAGTCACCTTTAACTTGTGGTTATTCTATGAAAATTTTCCTAAATCTTGCTACAAAATGTAACTTTTATTAAAATCCGGATGGAAGATTTTATTAGTTATGTTACTTTATGTGACCCAATTTGCGTCTAAAAATTTCGCCTCAAATCTCGTGGAACGAAATTGCAAATAAATGCCACCGTTGAGATACCTTGCGTATAAAGTCATAAAGTCGCTGAGCGCCGAGGGGTCCATTAATTTTAATACACTCATAACTATATGACAAAATCCCCACCAACAGGAAAAACCTTTTTAATTTCAACCTCAGCTACTAAAAATGGAGCATAAAAAAGTTATTTCGTCGCAAACCACTTATTAAGCCTCGTCTCTAGATAACGTTTGGTCTTACAGTATTGATCCTTTGCACTTCCAATTTATCACCAAAAATACAATGCATAAGCTTATTTTATAATTTAGTTACTAACTCAATAAATTAAATGTGTGATAATAACAATTGTTATTATGAATATGCAATAATTGACTTTCCATAATACTCAGGGTTCATCAGAGGGATCCGTTTCTTTGAAAGGATTATACGGGACACAGATTCACACGCATTTAGAGAGTTTAGATGTATTGTGTGAAACCAGTCGCAGCCTACCCATGACTGCACTTTAAAGATATAGGCCTGGGCAGTCTATATATTATTATATAGTCTGTATATTATTATACAGTCTATATATATCATGATATATTGCATTTTATGGGATCTAAATAACTAGGCTATTGGGAGGAGGTGTCAGATGGCTGGGTATTGCTTACCATGAGAGGCTGTGGCCTCTGGCTATACTTAAAGAAAGTAAAAAATATATTAGCAAAAATGCTAACAAATGTTAGGAAATTAACATT